>NW_026707791.1:187500-230073 GCF_902713425.1 Acipenser ruthenus
ACATTACTTCCCTTGATTTAAAATCAACACACCTCACAATATATCCGAGCATCTTGTTGGCCTTTTTTATTGCTTCCTCACATTGTCTCGATGAAGACATTTCTGAGTCAACATAAACTCCTAGGTCTTTTTCATAGATCCCTTCTTCAATTTCAGTATCTCCCATATGATATTTATAATGCCCATTTGTATTGCCTGTGTGCAATACGTTACACTTCTCTCTATTAAAATGTAATTTGCCACGTGTCTGCCAAGTTCTGAATGCTGTCTAGATCATTTTGAATGACCTTTGCTGCTACAACAGTGTTTGCCGCCACTCCTATTTTTGTGTCGTCTGCAAATTTAACAAGCTTGCTTACTATACCAGAATCTAAATCATGAATGTAGATTAGGAATAGCAGAGGACCTAATAGTGATCCCTGAGGTACACCCCTGGCTACCTCACTACATTTTGAGGTTTCTCCTCTATTTAGTACTTTCTGTTTTCTACATGTTAACCACTCCCTAATCCATGTGCATGCATTTCCTTGAATCCCTACTGCATTCAGTTTGAGAATTAATGTTGAAAGGGAGGGAAGATCTTCTCCACATTCTTTTGAATGACAAATGTTCGTTTTGAAAAGTAAATGTTGAAAGGCCGGGAAGATCTTCTCCACAGAAGATCCTCCCAGCCTTTCAACTTTTTTTCAGAAAAAATACAATTAAAAAAGGCATCAGTGTTTAATTTCCAGATGATTTTAAACTTGCAGCACATTTCAAACGACTATCGGAACATTATTTCTTTAAAACAAATGTGGATATTATTTATTTTTCAATAAAGGATTTTAAGATTTTTTTCTCAAAGAGTTTCCCAGTTTTCAATCATTTGAAACATGTACTGTCTTCCAAATGCCTGTTCCTAACGAATTGGCTATTCTCCTTGCTTGACACATTCCTATTTTTATGAAATGTAGCAGTTGCATGAGAGGCAGAGCTGCAGCATCTGCCCAGCTAGGAGCTGCCTTGCTGTGCCAAGTTATGCGCTCCATACCCTTGCTGTGCGGATCTTTGTTGTATTTAAAATGACATTTTTACGCAGAGGAGCAGGGTACAGACAAAGGGAGCAGGGGACAGTTCAAAGGGAGCAGAGGGCAGGGTAGATTAAACAGCTTTGTATGTAGATTAAACATATTTATACTGGGGCAGTACACAATAGCCGGGATCCCTGAACTAGCCAATGTTGGAACTTAGTGTGACAATACTGGAATATGACCAGAGTCAGAATAGTGCTACATGACCATAGTCAGAATTGAGTTACATGACAAGAGTCAGAATACTGCTACATGAACAGAGTCAGAATTGAGTTATATGACCACAGCCAGAATCGAAGTAAATGACCAGAGCTACAAAAAAAGCTTTACCTTCTTCTAAGGTATAAAGTCGGTCTCTGTCAACAAGTACAGGTGTTTATACACTGACACAGCCCCTGTGTAAATGAGATCAGGCCTTTATACACTGACACAGCATCTCTGTCAACAAATACAGGTGTTTATACACTGACACAGCATCTCTGTCAACAAATACAGGTGTTTATACACTGACACAGCATCTCTGTCAACAAATACAGGTGTTTATACACTGACACAGCATCTCTGTCAACAAATACAGGTGTTTATACACTGACACAGCATCTCTGTCAACAAATACAGGTGTTTATTTGTACGCCTTTGAACAAATGACAAACAGTATTGCACAGAAACGTCTGGGGTGGTTTAAAATTGACACAAAGCTGCATTTTATCACCAAATGGTCTCAAATTGTAGGTCTGATCACTGTGGACTAGAGCATTTTTGCAATATGTGTGGAACTTTCCTATTTATGGAGGTATGCAGCCTCAAAGCTAGCTGGTTTTTGCTGTGCAGTCAAATCAACTGTATTGAACAGAATGGTATATAACTGCCAGTTTACTAATAATGAAAGAAATCCCCCAAACAGGCAAAAGTGGGTTTAAATTGAAGATCACAACTTCTAGTTTACATTAAACCTGACTATGTGGCTAAGAAATGTGGAGATATTGAGAAACTGGGAGGAAACCATTGACATATTCAGCTATTTTTCTATAACTGCCAGTTTACTACTAATGAATGAAAAATACAAAAAATCACCAAAACAGCCAAAACTGGGCTCAAATTGAACATCTCATCCTCTAGACAGCTTTATTTCTGCAGCGGCAGAAATAAAGCTATCAAAGGTGACGATGCAGGTATGTACCCTATGTGTACTGACACACAGGAGAGCATAGGGGCCTCAGAAGAGCAGGCAATTAATATCGGCGGCTGTGTAGGGCAGGCTCGCTTCAAAAAATGGAAGGCTAATCGCGCTTGGCTAAAGGCTAATCCCAGCGGTTCAGTCATTTGCTCGGTTTGTTCAGCAATTCGTGATCTGGGAACCCATATAAAAGAACGACCTGGAATTGACCAGGCCTTTATGAATGGCACAACTGCAACATCAGCCAAAAAACTAAATGACAAAATAAGTGAACACGGTAAATGCAAGTCTCATATGAAATGTGAACACATAGCGCAAGCCAGACAAAAGCAGGCCATAGAGAAAGCTGCTGAAAACAGCACTGCAGTGATCGGAAAAAACGACGAGCATAATGATAACAGCCTACATGATTTGTAAAGAAAACGTTTAAGATGCATCCAAACATTTTGCAGCTACAGCAGCTTAATGGATTGGATACTGGGAACATGCTGCATTCCGACCATGCAGGTTGTAATATGCTCTCGTTTGTAGCAGACAAAATGGCTGCACAACTTGCAAAGTATGTAATTGATTATTATTATTATTATTTATTTCTTAGCAGACACCCTTATCCAGGGCAACTTACAATTGTTACAACATATCACATTATTTTTACATACAATTATATTATTTTAGGCAACTATTTTTTTAACATTGTGCCGCTAAAGTCGGGGACAGGTGCTGGCATTGCAGATGAGTTGCTTTCCAGCCTCAATCAGTATGGCATCACTGCAGACATACTTCGAGAGCGTCTGCTGGGTTTTGCAACTGATGGAGCAGCATCGATGCTGGGGAAATACAAAGGGGCAGCATCAATTCTGCGAGAACAGATCAACAACAATCTAATCGAGATTCACTGCATGAACCACAAACTGGAGCTTGCTGTTCATGACGCTGTTCGAACAGTAAAGGAAGCAAGTCATTTTCAGCTATTAATCGATTCACTGTATTCATTTTTTTCACTAAGTCCCAAGAACCAGAGGCAACTTGAAGCTGTGGCTGCTGAGCTCTGTGTACATATACACAAGGTTGGTCGAGTTTCTGACGTCCGTTGGCCGTCATCTTCCTGCACATCGGTGACTGCTTTATGGGAAAGTTACCCTGCCCTTGTTACATTTTTTAGAAATGGTTCAACAGACATCTCACGTTCTTCACAGGACAAAGCAGAATGTGGTGGTCTACTGGGGAAGATGACAAACTGGCTGTTTGTAATGGAAGTAGCAACAATGAAAGATGCACTCGAGACGCTAAAAGCGCTATCCCTGTTTCTTCAAAATAGGAATTCCACTGTCATCACTGTCAAGCCGGAGATTGATGTTGCATTAAAAGCTCTACGTGCTATGAAGGACAGAGATTGAATAAATACCAGCACAATGAACAACGAGTTCTCAAGAGCCGGTGCATTTAAAGGGGTTCCAATCACACAGCCATCTGACGCTCAACAAATGAAATACAGAGGTTTCCGCACGCAGTTCATACAAGCTTTATTTGACAACATCGAAAGAAGATTTGATGATAAAGGGGTCCTGGAGGAGGCAGCCGTACTCAACCCCACATCATGGCCTGTAGAAGAGGATGCAAGAATTTTGTTTGGGGACGATAAAGTTATGAATCTGTGCAAAACTTTAAAATTCAACGTTTCACGACCTCTAACTATAAAGGAATTCAGAGAGCACAAAGATACTCAGCGCATGGGGGATAACCTGAACAAACTGGTAACCACAGTAGGTGTAATTCCTGTGGTCCACTGCTGAATGTGAACGTGGCTTTAGTGTGATGAACCTTATTCTGACCGACCAGAGAAGCCGAATGCATGTAAGCACACTGAACAGCATGCTGTTTGTTTCAATTAACGGCCCCAACATTGACACTTTCCAAGCTGAGAAATATGCAGAGTTTAAAGGATTAAAGAGGGACACCCACTCTGCAGAGGACAAACCAACAGGAAAGAAAAGAAACGAGAAAACGATTGCCCACCATACCAAACTGTTTTCTTAGACCGATCCAGCCACATCTTGGTGATATCGGTGAGTTTAAAACATTTAACTTATCTTACTTATGTTAATTAAAATGTAAAACGAAAATGAAAAATGATATATAAATAAATGGTGTGCATTTACAACTTCATGTCACCAGGAGTCTCCAAATCAGTTAATGTTTGTTACTGGAAATATAGTAGCTGTGTGAAATATTAACCCTTTGCAGTTCATTTATTAAGTGCGTGTCAGGTCCAATTTATTTTCACACACGCAGTTTATTTTAGACGCGCTGTTTAAAAGTATTTTTTTTCACAGTAAAACAGGTTTAAAAGACACTTCAAAACAACAGGACACTCAGTACTGCATCTCCAGCAAACACCTCAGTAATGCGATCCAAGTCATTATTTTATTACTATAACATCTCAAAAAGCTCTGCAAATGTCTGTGATATTCTCTGAGCGCTGGATGCGGAAGCAGCTATCTTGTTTGTGTATGTCCGTGTTATCTATGTAGTGTCGGGTCTATCAGTATTCATGAGATACACCCACTATTTTTTTTTTTTCCGGCTTCTCTCGGCTCCTATCGGTCTCACTCGGCCATTGAATAGTTTTCTCGGCTTTTTCCGGAGAAAAAAGACTAGAGACCTGTTTTTTGTGTCTTTTTGATGATGTCGGACAGGGTCCGACATTGGACCGGAAAGGGAAAATTGCGATGTCAGACCAGGTCCGACATAGGACCGCAAAGGGTTAAGGTAATCCAATCAGAAATGCTAATGACATATTTCAGGTATATAAAGGCTTAAGTTCTTAGTGTATCCACCTGAGGCAATCGTGGCCAGTAGTCGTGCGCAAAATTATACAAATCGAGCAAAAACTTCACAGAAAAAAAACTATATGAAAAGTGCATTCTTAAAGGCGGTGGCTAAGCTGAAAATTAGTGGTTCCCATTAGTGTATGTGTTTTAAAAACATTTAGAACGTCCCTCATACAATGAATTCAGGTATGAATGACAGCCTTTAGTAGACTCAATTCAATATCCATCCACATTATTGTATTTTAGCACCATTGCAGTCACGATTACAATTACAGTTATAAGGTTTAATTACAAACATCATGAAATAATGAGAGTAATTATTCCCAGTGTCACTCCTGGAGGTTGGCCAGACGTCTCTGTGAAAGCTTTTGTATCTTGCTCTTCTCGTTGAATATCTTCACTTTGACAGTTGTCCAATCATGCCTTATATTTGAGTGCTGGAACAAAAAATCCTCCATCTCTTTTTTACCTATAATACAAAATGGAGTGAGGTAACCAGTGGTGTACCACAGGGATCAGTATTAGGCCCTCTGCTATTCCTAATCTACATTAATGATTTAGATTCTGGTATAGTAAGCAAACGTGTTAAATTTGCAGACGACACAAAAATAGGAGGAGTGGCAAACAATGTTGCAGCAGCAAAGGTCATTCAAAATGATCTAGACAGCATTCAGAACTGGGCAGACACATGGCAAATGACATTTAATAGAGAAAAGTGTAAAGTTTTGCATGCAGGCAATAAAAATGTGCATTATAAATATCATATGGGAGATACTGAAATTGAAGAAGGGAACTATGAAAAAGACCTAGGAGTTTATGTTGACTCAGAAAGCTATAAAAAAGGCCAACAAGATGCTCGGATATATTGTGAGAAGTGTTGAATTTAAATCAAGGGTAGTAATGTTAAAACTTTACAATGCATTAGTAAGACCTCACCTAGAATATTGTGTTCAGTTCTGGTCACCTCGTTACAAAAAGGATATTGCTGCTCTAGAAAGAGTACAAAGAATAGCAACCAGAATTATCCTGGGTTTAAAAGGCATGTCGTATGCAGACAGGCTAAAAGAATTGAATCTATTCAGTCTTGAACAAAGAAGACTACGCGGCGATCTGATTCAAACATTCAAAATCCTAAAAGATATAGACAATGTCGACCCAGGGGACTTTTTTGACCTGAAAAAAGAAACAAGGACCAGGGGTCACACATGGAGATTAGATAAAGGGGCATTCAGAACAGAAAATAGGAGGCACTTTTTTACACAGAGAATTGTGAGGGTCTGGAACCAACTCCCCAGTAATGTTGTTGAAGCTGACACCCTGGGATCCTTTAAGAAGCTGCTTGATGAGATTTTGTGATCAATAAGCTACTAACAATCAAACGAGCAAGATGGGCTGAATGGCCTCCTCTCGTTTGTAAACTTTCTTATGTTCTTATGTTTTTATATTAATATAGGTTAATCTATTGAAATACATGGATAGACCTAAAGAATACTACTGTGCGTCATAGAAAAAAAATCTTGTAATACCCAAATGGTAATATTTTCGCTGGGCTCTGAACGATGGTATTATCACTTCAACACATCAGCTTGAGCTCAAAGTGTGGCTTGTGCAGAGCTGGCATTTCAGTCTATCCACCACGCAGACCCGAAAGGGAAGACACATATTGTTCAGACTCAAATCCATATATTACAATAAACAATAGCTGGTTTAGTGTGTATTACCAGGGGTAATACCATCTGAATGGTTCCTGTCCCCAAAACTCTCTCCCCAAAACCTCTCTATGGTATTATTCCCTGGTAGTACACACTGAACCAGCCATTATTCCAGTTGTTAAATGATACAATAATTAACATTTTATATAAAAAAAAAACAAAAAAACAACAAACAAAAACACAATAACATTTACAGACTAGCCATAATCCCTGGACTGTTCCATTATACAAAGGTGTTTGCTTTACATAAAAAAGTAGCCGCATGTAAGAAACAGGGCATATTTATGATGGTCTTTACACAAATACAGTTTGCACCATATACAGTATATCTGTGTATTTACAAGTAGTCTCAGGCCGATTGGTTTGGTGCAAATTCTGGGGTGAATCAGTTTGTTTTGGATGTTTCATTTATGCCTGCAAATGAACTGAACCGTACTTCAGCATGCACCAAACGACCATTTGTGAAAGGGCTTTTAAAAGACTCAAAAGTACTGTATGCCTAAATTATTGTTTGTTACTAGCAATATTAACACATTGTTTTCTTCACAAAAAAAGGATGTAAATCCCATTTTGATGCAAATACCTTGATAAATCTGACTGAAGGCAAAGATACTGGTACCCAATAAAGTACAGGTGTGTGGATTTGTGTTAATCTGCATATTTGAAAACCAGTTGAATATTTTATATAAAAAATTACACTGCAATATAATTATATGATAATCGTGGTATTTTTTCTGATAGTTATCATACCATGAGAATTTCTTAGCATCCCACCTCTACATCTGACCCTATGTCACACCTACGTCAAACTTATCCAATTGTCAGGAAAATTCATATGGATACCCAAACACCCCACCCCCAATAAAGAAACTAAAAATATAGTAAAATGCCAAAGGATTATGCTATTGGGGGCGGGGAGTGTTTACTTTGAACGGACTCAGACAGAATGTATAAGAAAACTAAATATTCAATATATGTATGGCACCATTACAATCATTACAATCTCACCTGGCATTTGTTTTCTGCTTTCACCTTGTAAGGCTTGAAATAGATAAGCACTTGGTCTTCATCTACTTTGGCCCATCTTGTATACTTTCATCCTGCACAAGATAACAAATACAATTATGAAGTTACTTCATCAGTGGCGGACTGTAGCAAGATTGATTGATGTAGCAATCTCTGTGTCCTCCAGTTTGAAAGATCCACTTGCACACAATAGTGGGCTATATAACTTGATTTCATTAGTATGCTTAGCAATCCCCGGAACAATGAGACCATATAGAAAAAACAATACTTTAATCTGCATTTTCATCATATAACTCTATACATTAAATTAATTTATGAAGTTAATATTTTTTATATATAAATGTATGAAAAATAAATTTGGTTCAAGTACATGTATTGGGGGTTGTTTTAAAACAAAATCTGACAGGGGATATTATATTATTTCTACCATTTTCCCTGCACCTGGAATCTGTGTCTATTTCACAAACACCAAAGTTGGGATTCATTTAAAACAATAAAATCACCAGTTTGTTTTATTGTTAAATAAAAAAATAAAAAAAAAATAGTAAATGGGGAAAACTGACTTGGCTTAGTGGCTGCCATGGTTTTATAATTGACATATAAATTAAATCAATGTCTACATAAGACATATTAAAAAGTGGATGAGTAAAGGTCTCCACACACCAGACACAAAGTGATTTTTTAATTGGCAACGACTCCCGACGAGACCTTTCGCAGCGACATGACCACACAAACCAGCAGCGATAGGTTTGAAAATTGCCAGATCTATACAACTGTTCAAAATTGCTATTGACAGAACTATGATCAAGACTGGTACTACTTATCAACATGATGTGGAAATTATGAGTGTCTTCTCTGATGGTATTTCAACACATATGGCAATAAATCACACATACCAGGCTTATCCAGTTCTTTCGAAATGGACTCCCATATATTCCCTTTCAGATCTGTATCTTTATAATTGTGATGGCCTTTGTCATAAAGCTCTGGGTAGTTTTTCAACGACAAGTATTTTTCCTCCGTCATTTTGGAAACTGCTTCACCCTGCTGGACCACGTGCATTGAAGCTGTTCTCCGATTGCTCAATGCCCTAGTTGACGTGCGTCAAATCGCAAAAAATCGGATTCAATCCTATTTATTTCTCGTCAGTCCAGTGCTGCCCTGGTACCGTTCCTGCGTAGCTTGTCGTGTGAAAGATACTTATCAAAAGTATAGGTTCTATTCATTTTGACGCATCACTGCACAGTTTCGCTTGTCGCATTGCATCTTAAGTGCCCGAAATGCCTTATAAATGCATATGCACAACAGTATCTCTTTCATACTGACCGGAAATTTCAGTTTTTCACCACCACCATCCCTGTACTGTAACAATCGTCCGCTAACAACACCTTTTGGATTTTCTTTTCCACTGTCCCCTTAATTGACCTGGCTGTGTGGCATGGAGCATTGTCCTGCTGGAAAAACCAATCCTCAGAGTTGGGGAACATTGTCAGAGCAGAAGGAAGCAAGTTTTCTTCCAGGACAACCTTGTACTTGGCTTGATTCATGCGTCCTTCACAAAGACAAATCTGCCCGATTCCAGCCTTGCTGAAGCACCCCCAGATGAGTCCAATTTTCAGCTTTGCCCAACACCTGGTCGTCTAATGGTTAGACGGAGACCTGGAGAGGCCTACAAGCCACAGTGTCTCGCACCCACTGTGAAATGTGGTGGAGGATCGGTGATGATCTGGGGGTGCTTCAGCAAGGCTGGAATCGGGTAGCTTTGGCATGAAGCAAGCCAAGTACAAGGTTGTCCTGGAAGAAAACTTGCTTCCTTCTGCTCTGACAATGTTCCCCAACTCTGAGGATTGGTTTTTCCAGCAGGACAATGCTCCATGCCACACAGCCAGGTCAATCAAGGTGTGGATGGAGGACCACCAGATCAAGACCCTGTCATGGCCAGCCCAATCTCCAGACCTGAACCCCATTGAAAACCTCTGGAATGTGATCAAGAGGAAGATGGATGGTCACAAGCCATCAAACAAAGCCGAGCTGCTTGAATTTTTGCGCCAGGAGTGGCATAAAGTCACCCAACATCAATGTGAAAGACTGGTGGAGAGCATGCCAAGACGCATGAAAGCTATGCTTGAAAATCAGGGTTATTCCACCAAATATTGATTTCTGAACTCTTCCTAAGTTAAAACATTAGTATTGTGGTGTTTTAAAAATGAATATGAACTTATTTTCTTTGCATTATTCGAGGTCTGACAACACTGCATCTTTTTTGTTATTTTGACCAGTTGTCATTTTCTGCAAATAAATGCTCTAAATGACAATATTTTTATTTGGAATTTGGGAGAAATGTTGTCAGTAGTTTATAGAATAAAACAAAAATGTTCATTTTACCCAAACACATACCTATAAATAGTAAAACCAGAGAAACTGATAATTTTGCAGTGGTCTCTTAATTTTTTCCAGAGCTGTATATATTTTTCAAACAAGCGCAAGGTGGTGGTGCAAGCTCTGTCTCACAGTGAGGAGAAAAATTAGGCACTATTATCTTGTGGATTCTGAGATGTTAGTAAAGGTTCCGAAATAATTGTATTTTATCTTGCTCTTAATTGTATTAATACTTGTACTGTGATTCTTGAAATGTATTTTTGTTTACGACTGTAAGTCGCCCTGGATAAGGGCGTCTGCTAAGAAATAATAATAATGACACAGATAATGACCCTTGTCCAACAGAATGTTATAATACAGTAGTGTACCAAATTTGAAGATATCGCAAAGCATGTGTCAACTATCATTGGTAATGGTTCTTAATTTCTAATGAACAAATAAGAAACCTTACCTTATCATTAAGCATTGGAAAAATGAAGGATTCTGTGCTTGACATGGGATGCTGTGCTTGACATTGCATTTTAGATCACAAGGACTTAAAATGCAAATCAAAAGAAATGAATTCTCACAGTAAAAAAAAAAAAAGTGATTTTTTTTATAGGAAGAGAATAAAGAACAGCCAAAAAAAAAAAACCTTAGTCTTGGGGGACCATCCCACTAAAAAACGCTTCGTCCTAAAAGGGTTCAATTCAAATATCACTACTTTTATAACTTATCAGCCTGTGATGCAACTCATGTCTTGGCAAAGTACTGAATTATTTATTAAGAAACAAAATAAAGCACACATAAAAAATAGAAGAATATGAAGCCAATATCTCAAAGCGTTTGGTCTTTATTTTCCAGAAACGAACGTCGCATGACCGCAATTTGGCAGCCATCTTAGGTCACAGATCAACGTGACCAGTAGTTAGATTTTTCTAGAGGAGTTTCCACAATGCAGAGAATATAAATTCAACATTGCGATCAGTTCAGAAGATCAAAGCAGTTATAGGTGTGATGAGGCTGGTAATGTCTGCAGATTTACAAAAAACATACAAGCTTCCCTCACGTGGATGCTTAAAGAAAAGCCATTTAAATGTCATATCAAGATGCCACCCAACACTGAAAATATTAACTGGCTGACGTGGACATAGACCTTTGGGAGACAGTCCCCATAATGTGACATTCAACAGTATATTGTAGCGCCCTTTCTGATTTAACATGAAATCACCTTGTGGGGACATATTATATGTCTCCCAAAGGTAGAGACTTATCAAAAACAATATTTCTCTCCAGTAGCGACAGGCTCCGAGACTGATAATTAATGGAGTGACTTGTGGAGATATACACTGCTGTGAAAAAGTCTTAGACATTTTGCACAATTTTATTTCTTTTTTCTGGAGGGGGGGGGGGGGGCGGGTTATACTACCATAGAATCAACCTGATTTAATACTACCATGTCATGTATACATTTTATATCAAATAAAAATACATCCCCCCCCCCCCCCCGTTGAGAACCATACCTACAGTGAAACATGGAGGAGGCTCGGTTATGTTTTGGGGCTGCTTTGCTGCGCCTGGCACAGGGTGCCTTGAATCTGTGCAGGGCACAATGAAATCTCAAGACTATCAAGGCATTCTGGAGCGAAACATACTGCCCAGTGTCAGAAAGCTCTGTCTCAGTCGCAGGTCATGGGTCCTCCAACAGGATAATGACCCAAAACACACAGCTAAAAGCACCCAAGAATAGATAAGAACAAAACATTGGACTATTCTGAAGTGGCCTTCTATGAGTCCTGATCTGAATCCTATCAAACATCTATGGAAAGAGCTGGATAAATGTGATGGGTTAGCTACTACAACACTTCATATTAGCTGCTCAAGTATAGTTTATTTTGAGATATTGTAACTCGAGAATGTGTCTAAGACTTTTGCACAGCAATGTACATTTGGTGGCTTTTGTCTGCATTAGAGATGAACACACAAGTAAATGCCTCAAACTGTATCTACCTGGGTTGTTTAGGCAGCAACTTTCAAGCCAATCCAGCTGTCCCTTGTTCTGAATGTCTTCTGGTTGTCCATCATTGTGAGGCCCTTCCTGTCCTCCTTCAGTTGTGAACATACCTCTTGTTACTTTAGTCCCGATCCCATTGAGGGGATTCTCTATCTCAGCCACCCCTTGAAGTCTCCCACCTAGCTGGCCCCTGTCTGAATAAGACTCTTGTTCCGAAGTTTCTGAAAGAAGAGAATCACATGCACGGTAACAGTAGATGTGAAACACATGAAATCACTTTGTAGGGGCATGTTATATGTCTCCCAAAGGTAGAGAGAGTCCCCATAATGTGATATTCAGCAGTATATAGTGAAGTACTTCCTGATTTAATTACCATATTCCAAGAGTGGGGAAGGATCCAAGGGTTTCTGCCCATCCATTTTCTCAGCCATCTCTTGGTTCTCTGCCATCTTGAGTCCTTCAACCATGAGTAATGTGGCATGGACCTTAAGAAAAAAATAAATAATAATAATAATAATAATAATAATAATAATAATAATAATAATAATAATAATAATTGACCACTACACTGCCTGTGCACTAACATGGATTTGTGGTTTGCGGATAACATTTACATTTTTATATGGACATATACATGTAAACAAAAGTTGCAGTTTTGACAGTTAACTACCATATTCCTTCATTTTAAGATGCACTTTAACCATTATTTTGCTTCTCAAAAATATCCTGCGTCTTAAATTAGAGTACAGTAGTGATGTGTGTATTAAAAATCACCAACAAAAGACGCGACTACCCGAGTACATAAACAGCAAAGTGACTGACTGACGAGAAAAGGCGAACAAAGACGTCCCTGCCCGATCTCGAATCATCCATGACATGCAGGCAGCCATTTTCAAAGAAGCATCATTAGCTTCCTGAGGAATTTAAAAAGATATGTTTTTACTACTTCAGTGTTTCTAACAAATGTTTCTGATCAGACCCCCATAATTTTCGACATGCCAAGCAATACCACAGTTCACAAATTGGGAGAAAAACAGGTGTGAGTAATGATGACTGGAAATGGGAAGCAGCACATAACTGTATGCTGTGTGTGATAGCAAACAACTGCAAACTGCCTCCATATCAATCAATCAATCAATCAATCTTTAGTTTTGTATAGCGCTTTACATGATAAAAAACACATACAAATATATATATATATATATATATATACAGACGTGCTCAAATTTGTTGGTACCCTTACAGCTCATTGAAATAATGCTTCATTCCTCCTGAAAAGTGATGAAATTAAAAGCTATTTTATCATGTATACTTGCATGCCTTTGGTATGTCATAGAATAAAGCAAAGAAGCTGTGAAAAGAGATGAATTATTGCTTATTCTACAAAGATATTCTAAAATGGCCTGGACACATTTGTTGGTACCCCTTAGAAAATAAATAAATAATTGGATTATAGAGATATTTCAAACTAATTAGTTTCCTTAATTAGTATCACACATGTCTCCAATCTTGTAATCAGTCATTCAGCCTATTTAAAAGTAGTCACTGTGCTGTTTGGTACCATTGTGTGCACCACACTGAACATGGACCAGAGAAAGCAAAGGAGAGAGTTGTCTGAGGAGATCAGAAAGAAAATAATAGACGAGCATGGTAAAGGTAAAGGCTACAAGACCATCTCCAAGCAGCTTGATGTTCCTGTGACAACAGTTGCAAATATTATTAAGAAGTTTAAGGTCCATGGAACTGTAGCCAACCTCCCTGGGAGCGGCCGCAAGAGGAAAATCGACCCCAGAGTGAACAGAAGGATAGTGCGAATGGTAGAAAAAGAACCAAGGATAACTGCCAAAGAGATACAAGCTGAACTCCAAGGTGAAGGTACGTCAGTTTCTGATCGCACCATCCGTCGCTTTTTGAGCGAAAGTGGGCTCCATGGAAGAAGACCCAGGAGGACTCCACTTTTGAAAGAAAAACATAAAAAAGCCAGACTGGAATTTGCTAAAATGCATATTGACAAGCCACAATCCTTCTGGGAGAATGTCCTTTGGACAGATGAGTCAAAACTGGAGCTTTTTGGCAAGTCACATCAGCTCTATGTTCACAGACGAAAAAATGAAGCTTTCAAAGAAAAGAACACCATACCTACAGTGAAACATGGAGGAGGCTCGGTTATGTTTTGGGGCTGCTTTGCTGCGCCTGGCACAGGGTGCCTTGAATCTGTGCAGGGCACAATGAAATCTCAAGACTATTAAGGCATTCTGGAGCGAAACGTACTGCCCAGTGTCAGAAAGCTCTGTCTCAGTCGCAGGTCATGGGTCCTCCAACAGGATAATGACCCAAAACACACAGCTAAAAGCACCCAAGAATGGATAAGAACAAAACATTGGACTATTCTGAAGTGGCCTTCTATGAGTCCTGATCTGAATCCTATCGAACATCTATGGAAAGAGCTGAAACTTGCAGTCTGGAGAAGGCACCCATCAAACCTGAGACAGCTGGGGCAGTTTGCTCAGGAAGAGTGGGCCAAACTACCTGTTAACAGGTGCAGAAGTCTCATTGAGAGCTACAGAAAACGTTTGATTGCAGTGATTGCCTCTAAAGGTTGTGCAACAAAATATTAGGTTAGCGGTCCCATCATTTTTGTCCATGCCATTTTCATTTGTTTTCTTATTTACAATATTATGTTGAATAAAAAATCAAAAGCAAAGTCTGATTTCTATTAAATATGGAATAAACAATGGCGGATGCCAATTACTTTTGTCAGTTTTAAGTTATTACAGAGAAAATTGTGCATTCTTCGTTTTTTGTGGAGGGGTACCAACAAATTTGAGCACGTCTGTATATATATATCAATAATCAGAAAATAGAACACACATAGAAATTTATATATATATATATATATATATATATATATATATATATATATATATAAAATCAGCAATAAAACACACATATAATTATATGTTATATACATATACAGAAGCGAGAGAATATCACTTTAAAAACTTGCGTAAGCTAAGCTATACAAGTGTGTTTTTAAATGAGATTTAAAAGCATTGGCAGAAGGAGCTTCCTTTATAGTACTGGGAAGTCGTTCCATAATTTCGGTGCAATGTAACTCAAGCATCTACCACCTGAGTTTTGTTTCTGAATACTTGGTATGGAAAGTAGCCTGGCATCCTGTGATCGAAGTGGACGATTAGGAACGTATGGTTTTAAAAGATCCTTTAAATAGGGTGGAGCTAAGCAATTTAGAGCCTTGTGGGATAATAATAGCACCTTAAAATCGATCCTAAATCGAACAGGAAGCAAATGCAAGGACGCTAGCACAGGGGTGATATGATCTTGTTTCTTACTCCCAGTTAAAACTCTTGCAGCAGCATTCTGTACAAGTTGCAGCCGAGATATAACATTGTTACTAATACCAGCAAAAAGGCTGTTACATTAATCAATCCTTGAAGATATAAAAGCATGCACCAATCTCTCTGCATTCTGCTTGGAAAGCATACCTCTCAGTCTAGCTATGTTTCTTAAATGAAAAAAGAACATTTTTGTAACATTTTTAATGTGTGATTCAAAGGAGAGGTCTGAATCAAAAGTGACACCTAGGTTTTTTTTATCTCTGCTCTAGAATCTGTACAGAGACCGTCGAGTAGAAAATCAGATGAATCTATGTTCTTGTATTGCTTCTGAGGTCTCATTATCATCAATTCTGTTTTGTCTGAGTTTAACATTAAAAAGCTTTTAAACATCCAATGTTTAATGTCAGCAAGGCAGGTATTCAAAATATTAGCAGCAGATACATCACCCTGTTTGAGAGACAGGCAAAGCTGAGTGTCATCAGCATAGCAATGAAAATGAACTCTGTGTCTACGAATGATATTTCCCAAAGGTAACATATATAGAGAGAACAGAATTGGGCCAAGAATTGAACCCTGAGGAACCCCACACGTAACCTTTGACATAAAATAGGTCGCCTCCTCAACTTTAACAAACTGAAACCTATTAGAGAGATAGGATCTGAACCAGAACAAGACAGTACCTGACAATCCCACTAAATGTTCAAGGCGATTAATTATGACAGAATGATCAATGGTGTTGAAAGCAGCACTTAGATCCAGTAGAACAAGTACTGAAGGCGAGCCCATGTCAGAAGTCATCAACATATCATTTACCACTCGAATTAGTGCCGTCTCGGTGCTATGATAAGGCCTGAAACCTGACTGAAATTTCTCAGAAATATTCTGTGCAGCAAGAAATCTATTTAATTGTTCAGCCACTACTCTTCTAACACTTTGGACAAAAAAAGGGAGATTAGAAATAGGCCTGTAATTATTAAGCACATTGGGATCAAGGGTAGGCTTCTTGAGCAGGGGTTTTACTACGCAGTCTTCAAAGAATTTGGAACAGTACTTGATGAGAGTGAGCTGTTAATAATATTTAAAACTGTGTTATTTATTTTTGGATATACTTTTCTCAAAAGTGTAGTAGGAATGGGATCTAATGCACATGTTGTGGGTTTAGTCTTTTTAATTATGGCATCCGGCTCTTGTTCACATGTCAAGCAAAAGTGCTGTAAGATTTGGTTGGGTTCAGACGGACCAAGAATATTTGTATAATTGTTTATATCAGTATGTAGTTGCTCAACTGATTCCTAATGTCGGTCACTTTTTTATTGAAGTGATTCACAGCTTACTGGAGGAATATTCTGTGTAACGCGCTCTGATTGCGGATTTGTTAATCTTGCTGTTGACTGAAAAATAAATCTGATTTTTGTCAACAAGATCGGAGAAATAAACAGATCGAGCTAAAGACAGTGACGTTCTATATGTTAAAATACTATCTTTCCAGCTTTGATAATATATCTGAAGTCCAGTCGATCTCCCATCTGCGTTCTAATTTGCGACACATACGTTTATGCATACGTGTTGTATCATTAAACCAAGGAGAAAATATTTTTGTAGATAGTTTCTTTATTTTATAAGGTGCAATAGTGTCAAGACTATTTGCCAGAGTGGCGTTATATTTATCCACCAAATCTCCGACCACTCCTGACTGAATAATTCACAACACAGAGTTTGTTATTCATTTAGCAGGGGACAATTCTATATTGTGTTTATCTAGATTTTTATTGTAGTTTTTGGGGTTTTTGTTTGTAATTGTTTGACTTAAATATAATTGGCTCAGTAGTACTTCAATCTTTAAACCGAGGTCCTGTCCACATTGTGTGGATGTTAAAGATCCCATGGCACTCTTCGTAAGAGCAGGTATGTTAATCCCGGTGTCATGGCCAAATCCAAAAAGCAGGTTATACAATCCGGCCTACCTAAAGTCCCTCTACCTTAATTAGGGTTAAAAGTGTGTTTGTGCCCCACTTCCCCCCCTCCCCCGGACCCTCTTGTAATGAGGCCTCCGTCTCAATGGGTAACTCTCCTAGTTAAATAAATAGTCTCTGTAAGTTGTTTCTGACAAAAGCGTCTGCTCAATGACTAAAATAATGATTATATACGATTATGAAGTTGTGATGTCAGGCTTTAATCACAGCCTGTGTATTTGTAGATGGATCTTGTCTTCATTACACTAAAACAAATAAAACGACAAGTTAACACATGACCTCCAGGTGTACTTGGAAAATGTTGTATTTTTATGTTTTTGGTTGGCAACACCCTGTAATTACATTCACTGCAGTATAATAAAAACACAAATACTACAGTACTGTTTATATAGTAATATCAAAGGTATAGTTGGGCCAATCCAATGTTAACGGCTCCTACTCAGCCTGTTCTGTTTTTCCAAATTTTACATTTATGTTATTGATACATGAACTATACGTCTTAAACTATCAAGCTCATCAATATGGCATTTTCACCTGTACAGTATTTCCATGATTCATGATAGATAGTGAAACAAGTAAAAGAGGATACAAGTTACAGGAGACAGCATAATTGCATGGGCTCGGACCGCCGAGTGAGGGAATACAGTGGGCGTACATGTATATGATTCGTTTTGATCAGATTCATAACTTTATTTATTTTTTATATTTCATTACGAGTAACTTAAAATATTGGACAAGTTCACAAAAATAAACCAACTTGAAATGTTATACGCTCAATACAAAACACTATTCTCTGGCAACTTATGATATGAAAAGTAAAATAATGTAAACTAATGTACCGTATATTACAGCCGGCCTAAACTCATATATTGTAATACAGTACAGTAAAAAATAAAAGTTAAACAGGGGTGCACAGTACCTTACTATAGATCTTCTGACTACAACGTAGCAAAAAAATAATTTTATGGAAGTATGCATAGTAGTCGGCCGATTGAGCTGATAAACAACTGTAAAAAACTGTCTTTCGTGCCTGCTTTTCCCGCTGTCATACAGTTGCTATGCGCTTACGTCACTGCTATTTTTGAAACTCAAACGCAAACATATATATTTTTTGAACATTGCTCGCATTATGCAATTATCCAAATTAAAATGCAATGAACAACGGACTTCGGGACCGCGAAATGTGCATTTAGTACCATACAATCATAGAAAATTATGCGCTTAAAAACGGGACCAGCTGCATGCTATGCAGTTAAGCAATTATTATACAATTATTCAATATGCAAATAAGTGGAGTCGACTCTACATCAGATTTGGCTGTGTATTTTTCATGCATCAATCTATGGTCTACCAGTTCTTAAATATTGTATAGCAAAAGTTGAATGTATGCAATCAGTGTTATGTACATACTCTACTGATAACGACTGCAGTGTAGCTTTGAATATGTCTAGTATCAAACGGAATAAAAAAAGTGTTACTTCTGTAATGACATCAAAAATCCTACTGAACTAAAGTAGAACATTTCTACTGAAATACCTCAAGTTACCATCATAAATAAGAAGCTCTAGCATCAGGCAACAGCAAGCACAGTACAATAATCCAATTAAATGTTTTTCCTGCTTGGCTGACGACCCAATCAAAACGATGCATTTGCAACCCAACTTTGCTTGTTTTGTGTGGCTTAACATTTGGAGAGAGAAAAAGAAAATCTGCAACTGCAGGTGAATTCGAGGGTTCCCCCCCACCCCCACCAAATGGAACAGAGACAAAAGTATTTACCCGCCAAACTGGCTCTGGCCAGAAGCAAACGTATGATATAATATGCCATACATATATATGTCCACTGTACAAAATTATCCGAACAAAGTCATTCTTCTTGTTTAAACTTAGCACAGGAAAATTCCTTGAAGCTCCAAATTACCATTTGTAAAAAAAATGATAAAACGTTCATGCACCCGCATTTCCACATGCCTTTGAAACGTGTTTTTTTTGTTTACTACTACAGTCAAAAAACTTAAAATAAACCCAAACAGTTAAGCACACAACTTAACATAAACCTAAATCTAACCTATGTCAAAACTCTACATTTTTTAAAGACATACTGTAAGATGTATTTTATATCTCATTGCAATCCAGAAATGTAAAATCAGAAACGTATTAAGTACAGTAGAGTACATACATTAGGCCTAACTCGTATTAAGCACAGTACTGTACATACATTTTTTTTCAAGATTTTAAACGCTTCCCACTTCATATGTTCTTAAACATGTTGTCAATAGTTTAAATCATTAACATAATTGACTAGCAATAGATAGCAATATAGTGGGATTACATTTTCTCCATTTTAAATTGTGAACTAGAATATTGTGCAAATGTTTAATTCATTACATAGAAGGCATTAAAATATGTCCTAGTCTGGAGGGGTGGGCCGTCCCCAAATATATATCGGCAAGTAAAATATTTCACTGAATTACCTGAAGTTAGATTAATCATGAAGTCTATTTTTTTTTCAGCGATGGAAAATGTCTTACAGCTAAATTAATATATAGGCCTACCTGCGTAAGTCTCTGCAAGTGACGCTAGCTACCACGATTAATGATTTGATATAAGAGATTCTCGATAGTGTCAGTAAATTACTTCGTGTTGTGAAGAAGGTCTCTTCAAGATAAACATTCTGTAGCAGTTGAAGAACAACTTTGTGTTAATTTAAAAAATCTCAAACTTCCTTTGGCAGCGATATACAGTAAACAAATAGCAGAAAGTGTTTAATGTATGTGCTTAAATATGGAATATATAACACGCATACATATAACAGTATGCATTTGTATTTTATTCTATTTGGCAAAACATTATCGTCTCACTTTTTTTTTTTTAGAACCTACGCTATACAAGATCATAAGCATTTACAGCAGTGGTACTCAATTACATTCTCTGGCGGGCCAGATAAGGACATTTCCAAACCTTGGGGGGCCACAGGGCGCTCAAGATGTGCGTAGTGGTGGGGGGTTGTTTAAATGGTCGTGAAAATCTGACTATCCGATCAGACTTTACATACAGTAACAAAACGTTGCAACACTGCACTTGCACCAATCAACTAATACATCTCAGAAATAACTACTTAACAAGTTACAATGTTTGATCACCATTAATAATAAAAATATTAAGCAAATACCATTTCCTGACCAGTATTCAAATGACACCTTGCAAACAAACAATTATACAAATCTCACTGTAATGCTATTAAAACAGCATGTTATTCATTTTAATTTTATTAAAACTAGAAAATGTTCTGACAATCACTGTGCTGCAAGCATTCAAGTTAACTAACGAAAGCTCGTTAGTTAACTTGAATGCTTGCAGCACAATACTATTTATCCTAAAATATGTAAAACTGTACTATTCCAGAATAGGTTGTGAAGGCTTTACTTTGCTCCACTGGATTAACTATAAAAGTATACACTTTCCACGTGTGTATTTCAGGCAGAAACAGTACATAAGTAGATATCGCTTTTTTCTTTCTTTTTTTATCCCTGCCATTGTAGTTTCTTCGCAATAAACAAAGTGGCAAATGACACATTTTCATGAAGTAACAGCATTACTGGGGTTTACTTTTTCTTTTTTAAGCTGTGCATGCAAGTGAAAACTGTCAAATGTAACTTAAATAAACGCTTCAAAAAATATATGTGGAAAAGGTGGCGTTGTACAAAACCCCCCCACAATTTTCGTTTATTACTCTCCTCATAACAGAAAATAGGATCACAACAAAACAAAACGTTGATCACTATACGTAGCATGTACCTTTGCCCAGTGTCTGGAAAGTGTGAAGCACTTTCGAGCGATGTGCATTACCTGCAGCGGTCTGTATCCCTCGATTCTGACTCGCTTGCCAAATCTGAAGCATCACTTTGTTGTTGTTGGTTTTTATGTTAATCTCACACATCACTTGCCATTTTAGACACAGACGTCGACTTTTTGGCTTCGAATGAATGTGCAGCAATGTTTGTAAGAATATTCAGATAGTTTCAGCGCACTGAAGAAAATAATATTCCTACCGCTGTTTTCATATTGCACAAAGCCTTCTTTCATTGCTCAACAAATGAGGCACTAAAACTACGTAAATTGGCGGAGATTTGTGACGCCTGCCAAAATGAGAGCTCATCAGAAATAAAGCTTGGCCAGTCAGCTGACTTGTTCTTCTATTAGGCTGCCAAAAAAAACGAGTGTTTGGGGAAGCAAACGTATTTCCTAAATGAACAAATTATTATTAGTTTCTCCAGTACTGAAGGCACAAACACTCATTATTATCACTGATTACCAGTTTTAACCGGACAGAAACACAGATCTGACCCGTGTGTGCTGAACTATAGGCTATTCAATGCCTCCCTATCAGTGAAATGAACGGTCGAAAGCAACGCTACCAGGCACTGACGTCAGACAGTTATCTTTTTTGGTTCAATTTCGGTAAAACCAGGACCCCTCCGAAAATATATACCCCGTTGCACATCTACACTCCCGGGACTATGTGTATGCCAAGTGTGGTTCCTAAATTAGCAGTACTTTTCGAGATACAGGTGTATACAAAAGCGTCTTCATTTTTCTTTTTTTTTTTTTTTTTTTTTTACAAGCTGTTTTCTTCGCCATGCTGTATCTCAAAAAGTATTTCACCAGATGCTACCCCGTTCACAGGGTTTGTTGAGCCTGTCAATCCGACCCCACACACACACACACACACACACACACACACACACACGCACACACACACACACACACACACACACACACACACACACGAATGTTCATGCATATCGATGGAGATTAACAAATACATACATTTCACTTTGAGTAATAAATAACTCAGCACTTACCTTTTAGTGTTAGGAAAAACGTGGTCTTTTTTTGTGGAATCGGCTACCGGGTTTGGTGTTTTTCAAATTTGACTTTGCAATAACCAATTTAACAAAAAAATACTGGAAAAAACGGTTTTGTGGACGATGGTACAAATCACGCTGTGGAAACATCCAGCGACGGGCGTTAACCAATGAGAGAGGACTGATCACGTGTCTCAAATCATTCCGCGTGACTCTTCCAATGAAAGCGGGGCGGTGACAGCGTGTTAGTCACGTGATATCCGCGTGTTCCCTTCTCTCACATGATTTGATCTCTGTTGTCGCGGAGATTTACTCTGCTGGAGACGCGGGGGCGGGACGGGGGTGTCCTGCCGGTACCCCGTTGTCAGGCACGGGGCAGTGGGGGGCGTTCTCCTGGGGCGCTCTGGCGGTCAGCTAAGAGCAGCCCGAGTGTTGCTGTTCACTCGATTTCATCAATAAAATAGCTTTCTATTTTGGAAGATAAAAGTTGTACTCTTGGATTCTTACCGCCGCTACAATCGGGGTCCGTTTCTGTCTGCAATATTATGATACAGGTCATACTTGCAAAACTCGTATATTAATCAACGTTTTAATTTTCTTTCATGATACAAAGTGGAATGCAAAACAAATTAAATAAATAATAATAATAATAATAATAATAATAATAACACAGTAATATTTTTTTTATACAGTGTGGAGTAGTGGTTAGGGCTCTGGACTCTTGACTGGAAGGTCGTGGGTTCAATCCCTGGTAGGGGACACTGCTGCTGTACCCTTGAGCAAGGTACTTTACCTAGATTGCTCCAGTAAAAACCCAGCAGTATAAATACAAACTAAAAAATAGAAATATGTACATTGCGATCTTACAGTTCAGCGCCACAGTCAAACCACGCGATATCTGTTTGAAGTAAAGCCCCGCCCCTGCCGCATCATTTCGCAATTGCTATACACAGCTCCAGAATGAGTGACACATTGGATAGCCAATCTCTACGACATAAAACTATACTGTAGTATCCCTCTATCACGTGACTTTTTTTACACCCACGTCACGTGTTCCCAGCAAAGGCTGAGCGCTGATCTGCTTTCAGTGACAGCAAACAAAACACAATTCGTAGTGTAATATTTGGGTTTGGAAGTGGTGAAGAAATAACTCTTAATATCAACAACGGATGGATGCAGACAGATTACAATCTGACAGTTTGATTAAAAACAGCTCACACGAATGTCAACAACTGCGCCACCCCACACACACTTCTGGGTTTTGTCAATAAAGCTTAGGAAAACAAAATCTTTAAATAACTTTATACAAACAATTGAAGGCAAACACTCGTACACTATTCAAGCAATACTGCACAGCAAGCTTAATGCTACCAGGAGAGTTTAACCAACTTGCTAGCCTTTTAACAGTAAGTATTTTCATTTATTATTAACCACTTCAACTCCAGATGTAAAAATGAAACCCCTTTCCAGGTACCAGATTTTGAAAATAATAATAATAATAATAATAATAATAATAATAATAATAATAATAATAATAATAATAATGTTTTCAAATCTGTAGTTGCTATAAAATGTTAACATATGATGAATAAAACACAAATAAATGACTTAAACTGTGTTTTTCATTAACCCTTTATGCTGCTGTGTACTACATACCCATATTCAATATAGAGATAAAAACGTTTTTTGTTTTTTTTTAACAATGAAAACAAAAAAGCTGCTAATAACAATAATAATCAGTAAACAGTAATTATCAAATAAATACAACTTCAAAACGTGTGCCAGTTTTGACTTGCTCTGTGCCATTTATTGAAATGTTCAATACAACAGAACCCGGGACTGCCTTCGCAACCACTGCACATTTTTCTTTTCTTTTGTCTTTTCTTTTGTTTTAATTTTCATAGCAGACCCTGTACCTTTTTTACAGTGTCTGCTTCGCTTGTGTTGGAGGGATAGTCACAAATGCTTGTACACAGCTACTTTGCACAGGCATTGTGATGGATCTGGCTGCCGCATTGCCTGTACCCAGTGCTGTGTTTTGATAGTATTTAGTCACAGCACTGCCATTTCAAACCAAACAGCTTCCCGTTTGCAGCTGGCTTACCTGTAAAGTAACTGCATG
This sequence comes from Acipenser ruthenus, assembly GCF_902713425.1. Classification (NCBI taxonomy): domain Eukaryota; kingdom Metazoa; phylum Chordata; class Actinopteri; order Acipenseriformes; family Acipenseridae; genus Acipenser; species Acipenser ruthenus. Next base: position 212,011 of record NW_026707791.1, read on the forward strand.
CTCTTCTGTTCGTACAGTTTGTATTGTTCTTGGCTCCACATCCTCTTCATCATAATCACTGAGTGATAAGTCAGCATCACTGTTGCTGGTATCGAAATCCTCCGAACCAACTTCACTCCCGTTGCTCATTATAGAAAGACCACGTACGTTGCCATGTTTAGCTTTCGCTAAAAACTATATAAACTACAACTAAACAAGTAAAACTAATAATAAAACAAAACATAATAATTTAAAACACTATATATATAAAAGCCGACTGCTTTTTTTCACACTGCGGACTCACCATGTAGCCACCCAAGAGCTACAACGTTGGTGGACAACGCAGCTCTCGGGCAGCTTACAGGCAAGCCCGCAGGCGCCCAGCCAGACTACAGGGGTCGCTGGTGCGCGGTGAGCCGAGGACACCCTGGCCAACCTAGCCCTCCCTCCCCTCGGGCGGCGCGTGGCCAATTGAGCGCCGCCCCCTGGAAGCTCCTGTCCTCCGTCGGCAAAGGAATAAGCTGGACTTGAACTCGCGACGTCCAGACTATAGAGCGCATCCTGCACTCCACGTGGAGCGCCTTTACTGGATGCGCCACTCGGGAGCCCCATTTTACATTTGTTATTAATTTTGTAAATATACATGTTAACCTAATTTTTTAAATACCTATCGAGCCTAAACAATAACAAAAATAATGTTGCAGTCGAATATCGTACGCAGTAAGACCGAGTGTTTAACTTTAAAACACGTATTTGTCACGCTTTTCAAACACGTCACTGTGTTTATAATTCTAAATGTGTTTAGGATTTAGTTTGTTTTGTAAACTCATGGACGCGTTTATGATTTGTAAAACATTTTTAAACATTCGTACAGGTTTATAACAGGGCTGGTGTTTAAAATATAAACATTCAACTTATCCAAAAAAAAAGCACAGATTAAAAACACATAACGTTGAGCGTTATTTAGAGTTCCAAATGACTAAACGTCAACACCTGATGACGTATAAACACTGCTGTTTAGGAATAGAACGTTTCTATTATACATGTATACACACGTGCCGTTCAGATATTAAACGCGTCACACGTTCTTGGGTGTACAGTGTAACGTCAGTGTTTTCTGTGTTTACGCAAGATGGCTGACTCTATAAGTTGAAGTGATACCGATAGTGATACGTCGGTACAGATAGGAGACCCCGGTAAGTATTACTGTAACCAGAGCTATAGCTGCCAGTGTTTCTATGCGGTACAATTTTACACGTCCATAGCGCCTGAGTGCTTAACAACACAAAGATTGGATAATCTAATCAAAGCTATGGACTGAAAGTCAGGTTTTAAATAAAGTCTTAAACTAGAAGTTATTGCACCTGCTTCCCGAATATTCCGAGCAAGAGAATTCCTTAGATGCGGGGCACAGTAACTGAAAAGCCCAGGAACCATAACACACCTAAACACCTGTATATGCTACTGTCTGCTTCTGAAAGCCGTTTCAAAATACAGAGCACCGAGCCCACACCACATAATACAAAACCCAGCCTCGCAGGCTTAAAACAGAGACAAGTGCCGTGTTTATTATGAAGTATGTTTCAGCACGCTGAGAGCCGGATCCCATCAAGTCTCCTCAAACTACAGCAACTCAATGTACAGAAGTTATTAACCAAAAAAAAGGGGAGTTAACATTTAATATTTTTTTTTTTACTAACAATAATAATAATACATTTTATTTATATAGTTATAATTTTGTGAAGCACATGAGACGCACGCATATAAAAACAAAGGTTAAATTATTATTATTATTTATTTATTTATTTATTTCTTATCACACGCCCTTACCCAGGGCGACCTTACAGTTGTATACAAAAAAATGCATATCCAGAATTACAGTACAATTAAGAGCAAAGCTACAAAATACAATGATTTCAGTCCTAATAAGAGCGATTACAAAACCCAGTAAGATTTGATATCGGGGCAGCTCCAGAGCGGAGAACAGTGTTGATCGTTATATCCGGGTTAGCTACGAGCGCATGTGAAATACAAAATACTTCAGATTAGGTTAAGTGCAATAGGGAGCAGATAAGTGCAAGTAAATGAAATACAGATCACAACAAAGTCCAAAACTAAACTACAGAATGAAACCCTACACAGCTGAGTCCCTTTCTAAAGTATGGTGGTGTAATTACAGCAAAGTGGCTCCTTACTCCGGTATTTTTGTGTGAGGTAATGCTTTCTTTTCTTCCCTTAATCACAAAGCTGCCCTGCCACCTCTTTCTGTAAGAAGAGACGTGTAGGGAGACGTCATCAGTGTGTTTCCAAAGTACTTCCGTTTTTGTTTTCGCTGCAGTATGCGTCTGTTGAAGTAGAAAGGGTATCTTTTTATAATAGCAGTGCTTGCTTTATTTATAAAGCTTTCTGGAAATCTAAATAAACCATGTCATATGCTTTGCAATTATCCATTGTCGATGTTGCATCCTCAAAAAATCAAGCAGGTTAGTTAGACACGATCTCCCTTTCCTAAAACCATGCTGACTGTTTCCCAGGATATTGTTACCATATAGGTAATTTTCCATTTTGGATCTTATTATAGTTTCCATAAGTTTACATATAATAGAAGTCAGGCTTATTGGCCTGTAGTTACCTGGTTCAGTTTTGTCTCCCTTTTTGTGGATCGGTATTACGTTTGCAATTTTCCAGTCTGTCGGTACAACCCCTGTGTCAAGAGACTGTTGCATGATCTTGATTAGCGGTTTGTAAATAACTTCTTTCATTTCTTTGAGTACTATTGGGAGGATCTCATCCGGCCCAGGGGATTTGTTTATTTTAAGAGCTCCTAGTCCCTTTAACACTTCTGCCTCTGTTATGCTAAAGTTATTTAAAACTGGATAGGAACAGGTCAACATGTGGGGCATGTGGGGCATGTTGTCCGTATCCTCCTTTGTAAAAACTTGTGAAAAGTAATCATTTAATATATTCGCTATTTTTTTGTCTATGATTTTGCCATTTGTGTCTCTTAGACATTTAACCTCCTCTTTTGAAGATTCTCTTGCTTTTAATATATTGGAAAAACATTTTGGAATTGGTGTTAGCCCCCTTAGCAATGTTCATTTCTCTCTCTCTCTCTCTCTTGGCCTTTCTAACTTCCTTTTTGACTTATGTTTGCAGTTCCAAGTACTCTTTATGTGTACTTTGTTTTTGGTCCCTTTTAAACGCTCTGTAAAGTGCCTTTTTTCAGCTGAATTTTTTTTTTTTTTAAATTGATCTATTAAACCATTTTGGCCATTTTGTTTTAGATTTAGATTTGTCTACTTTTGGGATGTAATTGTTTTGCACCTCTAGTACTACATTTTTAAAAAACAGCCATCCTTTTCTGTGGATGTTTTCTCTATTTTACTCCAATCTACTTCTGTTAGTCTCTGTTTCATACCTTCATAGTTTGCTTTTCTAAAATTGTAAACCTTAGCTTTAGTCATTACTTTTTGGGTTTTGAAAATCACTTCAAATGAAACCATGTTGTGGTCTGAGTTTGCCAATGGCTCTCTGACCTCCGTTTTAGTTATTCTGTCTTCGTTATTTGAAAAGACTAAATCAAGGCATGCTTCCCGTCTCGTCGGTGCCTTGACAAATTGCGTTAGGAAGCAGTCATTTGTCATATGACCAGAGTCAGAATAGTGCTACTTGACCAGGGTCAGAATTGAGTTCCATGACCATAGTCACCCTTACGGAAATGTCCCATAGAATCCTATAGTAGTACTATAGGACTCTCTATAGGACTAAAAGGGTTTTAAAGGAATCCTGTAGGATTCTTTAAAAAAAAGTATCCTCCTATAGTACTCAAAAGGGTCTCCCTATAGTACCTCAATAGGACTCCTCCTATAGTATGCAAAAGAATCTACCTTTAGAATAATACTATGACTCTGTTTAGGACTGAAAATGTAAGAATGACTTTTACAGTATATACTAGGTTTATAGATTGAATAAAGCAAAATACTTAACTTTTAATAAACCGTTTAATAAACCTATTTATTTAATTACCAGATACTGAAAATAGCACATTAGTAGGAACAAAATAATGTATAATAAATTTAAGCAGAGCTGTTTTTGTTTTATTTTATTCTGTTTTAAAATATTTCTGATATAGCTGGGGTGTGTAAACTTTTTAAAACAAAATAAAAGCACATCATAGTAAATAACACAAGTGTTGCCTGCAGATAACTTCAAGTAACCCTTAATATTTAAAAAGACAAAGCAGCAGCCATAATGAATATGGACATAATTTATTGTCCTACAAAATTTTAAATAGATATAATAAATTATTATATACAAATATGCACATTTTTAAAAAATATAAATAAATCAACAGATGTACAGACTCCTTTACTTTAACCATATACGTTTTCTTTTTGACAATAACAATACTATATTATCCTGTTCATACATGTGTAACAGGGTGGAGGCTGGGCGTGAACTGGCAACCCTACGCACTCCAAGTGAGCATCTAAACCACAATGCAAAAGAGCCGAGCTCGTCTGCATACATGGTTTTAGAGCTCTTAACCTCCTCTCTTCTCATCGACAGGGGACAGAATCCGTAATGGCACTATACCACACAACACTGCACGTTACACATGTCAAAACAGAAAGAGTTGTACCACGTCCTTATCGCTAGGCTGTGAATTTGTGATTTGTGAAAAGGGCAGGACAATTGCAGTCACTTGTGTTCTTTTTTTAATTTTCCTGCAAGCTGCCTTCCTTCTTTACTTGCACAGTATTTAATTTCCAAGTGGTGCTCTAGCTGTGAGAAACAGCTGTCTGTGATATGTAAAACATCAGGAAGACACAGGCATTAACTGTGTATTGCTCACGCTGACAAACATGTCTGCATGTCCATGTTATAAGGCTTGATAATGCTTCATGTTCATCTAAAATTTCTGTTGCGCTTCCTGATTCTAATAGGTCCTGTAATGCTGCCAACAGAGTTGAAAGGTCATAGCAAGCATCATATGAACTTTTGGAATCAGAAAATAAAAAAATGGACAGTCACTTAGCAGTCTAGAGCAGTAATTTAGCTCAAAGCTACTTAGAGAAAACTATAGGAGAAAAATGATAAAACTTAATATTGCAGCAAAGAACTCCGAATGATTGCCAACCTCATAACAAGATTAGGAATAAGTAAAACAAAAAACAACATTAAAATGGAATTTGAATCTATTTACTCTTTAATAATTTAGTAATAATAATTTCGTATGAAAATTGTTTTGTACATTCTGATGAAAACATGGTTAACATTGATTAATTTGTGAAGAATTGTTGAAACGCTCATTTTAAAGTATGAAACACCTAATCCCTTTCAACTTCATTTGGCATGAAATTCACAGAACTCTTCTCATCAATTGACATCCTAACACATTTCCTTTCCAAATGGTCCAAAAACACAGCCTCTGTTTTATCATTCTTGTGAATTTCAATGAGAAAGTTTGAGGATATGCTAAACTCTCTACTGTATATAAAATCTGCAATTTTTTTCCAGTTTCTTCACAGTCAATATAGCTATCTCTCTCCCATGAACAGAGCATGGCCCATCTCTGCACTTTACTAGCAGAAGAGAGGTTAGTTCAACAACATGACTATTTTGCAATTCAGCTGTAAAGTTAGACCTTTTCATTACATGGTTATAGTTTTTAGTGCGATACAAAACATGATTGTAAATAAACCTGTCATACACAAGTACTTCTTTTTTAACTTGATGACCAAGTAGAAATTCTTGTTGATCCAATAAGTTTTTTTAAGAAAATATGTACAGGTTCACTGGCACTTTGTATGCTTGTAGCTTTTTTACCTTTTTTATCACAGTATACATTTCACACACTTGTTTTGATACGCTCTGTGTACCCTAGAAAAGGCTTTTTAATACCCTGTTGTACCCTTCATAAGGGAAAGCAGAGGTTGCCCAAAGAGCTCCCCAGTCACTAACACCTCTAGGTAAATGCAGAAGTAGATGGACATTAAAGGTCAAGTGACTTTTACCACACAGAGTCTCAGTTTGGTTTACAAACTCCTTAAGAACCACACTTACTTTTCTAAGAGTTTCTCTAGTAATTGAGTCTGTCAAAAGATTATTCACTGAATAGACCAAGTAAAACCAATGTTGAATGTATCTCAAAGGTAAAATCCCCCTTACTACACCAAGAAGAACACAGTGCATGTATTCAGATACAAAAGACCGTGACATATTCAAAACAGGTAAAAACAACAACGGGGAAGAGCCTTTAACACCATTCACTGGGTTTCCACTTTCAGAAGCAGCAATTGCATCTGCTTTGTGCTGTTCATGAGTTCTTATAGGTGGATCTTTTTCTTTAATGGGGTGTACTCTAGTGAATTCTCTTCCCTTGTGAACATGCTGACCAGGATGCAGACAAAAGTCACAACCATACTTGCCATTAAACAGGGTTGTGTTACGAAGGGCTGGTCTAGCCACCGAATCTGCTGAACAAATTAAAGTATGTATTTTAACAACCTTCTGACCTTCTCCTGGAATTATTACTGTTACACCTGTTTTGTGCAAATCAGTTAACTCTTTAACAAAAACACTCAAGTAGCTATCCATCCTGGGCTTTCCTGGGCCAAACCACAGACATGACAACAGAACATTGTTGATTCTTAACTTGTATGGGAGTTCATTCACCATTACCTGAATAGGCCAGAAACTGCTTCTGGATGATTTAAATACTTAAACACCATCACTGTTCCACTGAAGAGAAATGCCATTCTGACCAAACTGTGTGGAATTCCTTACTTTTTGGTACAGTTTCCCAGATGTGACATCACCTATCTCTCTGCTTCTAGTGTGGACATTTTTCTGGATGGAATCTAAAACGGCTTCTTTTTCAAGCAGTTCCTGCTTTTTCAATGGGAGCTGGATGAAAAAGTGACCAGCCTTTTTGTTTAATTCTTTATTAAACCCCTCACCACATTCTGGACAGGAATCTACATTATCATTCTCAGGGCAGATGTATGATTGGCATATTTTACAAAAAAAATGCAGCACCATAGATGACAAGTCTGCACAATTGAACTTTTTGTACAGATAGTATTTGGTTGTTTTAGGAAAGTCTTTAACATGACATGACATAAGTTCAAGAAGATTATCCAAAGCAGAATCTGTCAGTCGATGTTTCAATGCAAAGGTCACTTTCATTTTTACTGAGCGGTGCTCCTGGATATAGTGGGTGATTGTCAAACTCATCCTACAGAAGAGAGGAAATACAGTTAGGAAGAGTAGAACCTACAGGAAATCTTAAATGGTATTATCATTGATCAGAAACGTTATCTGGAATGCATAACTTTAAACAAACACAACAGGATATATCACAATTCATAAAATTCGTAAAAATGGTTTAATTCTGGATTTGCAAAAGTGTAAGATACTGTAGCGGTGGTGCGAATGGATGGACTGTGGGGGTGTATTTAGACAGGGGAAGTTGAAAACAATTTTTGTCCAGTGTGTACTGTGTTAAGTGTTGTGGGCGCCAGGGTTGTATTGTATTTTGTGTGTGTCTCTCTCTCCCCGCTGTTATCTTGCCTGCTGTTTCTGTGCAGTCTGCAAGTGTTGACGTGAGTGCGCTGTTTGTGTTCTGTTCTGTTCTGTGTTCTGAGTCGGGTTCGCTTTTCTCAATAGCTACTTTACCAAACCAATGTAGTAAGACCATCGTTTAGGTAAGTGTTTCCCAAACATCATTGAAACTACTAGCTCTTGAACTTCTACTTGAGTTCACGAGCGGTCTGAGGGAATCGTGAAATGTTTGGGTAATGCATTGTGACACCATAGAAACCAAAAACATAATAGTTCACCAAACGAAAAATATATCTGCACACTTGATTTTGCTAAATAATTCATGTGTTTCAAACCTGCCTACGCTCTTAAGAAACCACCATATGATGCACTTCAAGACCGCTAGTTAAGTTGCAGCTTCACGTGGGGTTTTGGGATCGATCGAACAGAAATCGATCGAACGCCGCTGCAGTAAACCGTAATAATTAATAATCTTCAAACTCCAAGTACGACTGTTATAGGGAATTGGAGACGTATCCCTATTTAGTGTGGTTCAAGTTAAGAGCTATTCCATTTTAACCTCACTGCCTGGTCTGATCTTTTATTTTCCACCGTCACCGCCGCAGAACATTGCCCATAGCATGCTCAACGCTACAATATTATACTTGAACACTACAAGCAATGCCATCTTAGGTCTTGCATGTTCATTTTAAAATAATGTACCCAAGGCATCGGTGGTCTCTGTATGTGTGTTATTGTGCTTATGAACTATTTTAAATTGCTTACATAAAGTACTCGCATTCATTTATGCAAAATAATTTAACAATGTAATGTGTCAAGGGATAGACAGAGCTGTAAGCCTAGGCTGTTAGCAAATTGGTTGTGAAATTGGTCAAAGCAAACTATATACACTCGTTAGTTCTAAATAAATGTAAATTAAGTAAATGTAATGCAGTTGTGCATATAATTGTCATTACATGTTATGGGATTGGATGTTAAGCATACAGTATACACGGTAAGATTATATAACATTTAAAAGATTATATACAGACGTGCTCAAATTTGTTGGTACCCTTACAGCTCATTGAAATAATGCTTCATTCCTCCTGAAAAGTGATGAAATTAAAAGCTATTTTATCATGTATACTTGCATGCCTTTGGTATGTCATAGAATAAAGCAAAGAAGCTGTGAAAAGAGATGAATTATTGCTTATTCTACAAAGATATTCTAAAATGGCCTGGACACATTTGTTGGTACCCCTTAGAAAAGATAATAAATAATTGGATTATAGAGATATTTCAAACTAATTAGTTTCCTTAATTAGTATCACACATGTCTCCAATCTTGTAATCAGTCATTCAGCCTATTTAAAGAGAAAGTAGTCACTGTGCTGTTTGGTACCATTGTGTGCACCACACTGAACATGGACCAGAGAAAGCAAAGGAGAGAGTTGTCTGAGGAGATCAGAAAGAAAATAATAGACGAGCATGGTAAAGGTAAAGGCTACAAGACCATCTCCAAGCAGCTTGATGTTCCTGTGACAACAGTTGCAAATATTATTAAGAAGTTTAAGGTCCATGGAACTGTAGCCAACCTCCCTGGGCGCAGCCGCAAGAGGAAAATCGACCCCAGAGTGAACAGAAGGATAGTGCGAATGGTAGAAAAAGAACCAAGGATAACTGCCAAAGAGATACAAGCTGAACTCCAAGGTGAAGGTACGTCAGTTTCTGATCGCACCATCCGTCGCTTTTTGAGCGAAAGTGGGCTCCATGGAAGAAGACCCAGGAGGACTCCACTTTTGAAAGAAAAACATAAAAAAGCCAGACTGGAATTTGCTAAAATGCATATTGACAAGCCACAATCCTTCTGGGAGAATGTCCTTTGGACAGATGAGTCAAAACTGGAGCTTTTTGGCAAGTCACATCAGCTCTGTGTTCACAGACGAAAAAATGAAGCTTTCAAAGAAAAGAACACCATACCTACAGTGAAACATGGAGGAGGCTCGGTTATGTTTTGGGGCTGCTTTGCTGCGCCTGGCACAGGTTGCCTTGAATCTGTGCAGGGCACAATGAAATCTCAAGACTATCAAGGCATTCTGGAGCGAAACGTACTGCCCAGTGTCAGAAAGCTCTGTCTCAGTCGCAGGTCATGGGTCCTCCAACAGGATAATGACCCAAAACACACAGCTAAAAGCACCCAAGAATGGATAAGAACAAAACATTGGACTATTCTGAAGTGGCCATCTATGAGTCCTGATCTGAATCCTATCGAACATCTATGGAAAGAGCTGAAACTTGCAGTCTGGAGAAGGCACCCATCAAACCTGAGACAGCTGGAGCAGTTTGCTCAGGAAGAGTGGGCCAAACTACCTGTTAACAGGTGCAGAAGTCTCATTGAGAGCTACAGAAAACGTTTGATTGCAGTGATTTCCTCTAAAGGTTGTGCAACAAAATACTAGGTTAGCGGTCCCATCATTTTTGTCCATGCCATTTTCATTTGTTTTCTTATTTACAATATTATGTTGAATAAAAAATCAAAAGCAAAGTCTGATTTCTATTAAATATGGAATAAACAATGGCGGATGCCAATTACTTTTGTCAGTTTCAAGTTATTTCAGAGAAAATTGTGCATTCTTCGTTTTTTGTGGAGGGGTACCAAATTTGAGCACGTCTGTAGGTATTTTTCTTAATATAATTTTACTTACATTTTGACAGTCCACTTCAAATTCACACTGGGTGGAGAGGCAGGAAGCCCTATTAAACTCCGTTTCATCTTCACCTGAATTGGAAACCTCTTCATCGGACAGCTGTAAAACAGTAATAATTTAGTGTATAATAAAGTAGATTTTACATTTATTTAAATTCAGAATTCTCATTTTTGCAATCTATTTTTTGGGTGGTTCAAACTACAGTCAGACGTATACCCTTCCCTCATATCAACACAGTTGTAACTTTGTTTATTTTGGTTAGAGGTCTACAATGTAGCAGCCTACTTCAAGTTCAAAGTAGTATAATTGCTTATAGCCACATTGATCTCAGGGGAATCCTCATGCAACTGGTGTTCGAGGCCGCAGGGCGAGTTATATTAAAACATATTTCTACCACGAAAACCATTTGAAATGTACAGTTTTTATCTATAAAACCGGATCATTAAGACATGCTTTAATTTACTCCTTAGAATTAATACTCTCGTAGGGTTAAATGGCATTCCCTTGTGATTTTGTATTGGAGCTATGAAATAGCTGAGCGAGATCCAGGGAAACTGAATTACACTCTTCTGTAAAGCCGATTCACCCATACATAAATAAAGTAAACATCTGAAGCACATTTTTTTTTTAAGTGTCCTATAATATAACTCAATGTATGGGATATCGAATTGCCTTTACACTTCCTTTCAAATAACGAATATAAGAGTAGAATTATCCCTCGGTAACATTATATCCAAAACCTATATTTTTCGGCAGGACAGTTCTCCTCGTGGTTTTCAAGAAGTCCTGTTTCATCACCGAGGAAGAAAACTTGATCAGGTGTTAGGACAGTGTTAAGGGAAGTCTCAGTTGGTTCCTCCTCATTTTCCGTTGAGCAGCCAGGCTGGCTATAAGTACATTCATTTATTTCTATCCCTCTCCTTACTTTTGTCATACGAGGCATATCTTCTTCTGCTTCATGATGTAAGAAACGTTTATGACACCCTCTCCATTTCAATAAAAGTCACCTTATCGGAGAGTAAACTGTCAACAAAAGAGAGAAGTGCTGCTGACTGCCTGCATGGCGCGCGCCCTACTTTTCAAATGTACCTGCACGAGACCAGCAAAGTGACCGTTTGTGTTTGACAGGTGGCTCCCACAGTATTACATACCACTTCATGGAGCAGTAAAGAGATGGAGAAAATGTCATTTGCATTGTTTGATTTTTTTTGAAGAGAATGCGATAGAAATTGGCAAGAAAGAGTGGATTGTAGAATTTGATGAACGTAGTTACAAAAATAATGTAATTGAAACCAAAAATGTTTATGAGATGGTGGACTTAAACCTAGTGGAAAAGGGGACCTTCAAAAGAAAAATCCAAAATGGTTAACCTGTCCATCTTATGTACTGGCAATAGGTAAGACAAAGTGTAATGCTCTATATCAATTTGTCAATCAACTAAAAAGATTAAATAATGCTGAGGAAACTGAAGGTATGGGATGGACACCCTTGCTTACAGTAAACAGTATATATATATATATATATATATATATATATATATATATATATATATATATATATATATACAGTGCCTTGCATAAGTATTCACCCCCCTTGGACTTTTCCACATTTTGTAATATTACAACCTGGAATTAAAATGGATTTAATTAGGATTTTTTGTGACTGATCTACACAAAATAGTCCATAATGTCAAAGTGGGGAAAAAAAATCTACATATTTTTCAAAATTATTTACAAATAAAAAACTGTCTTGATTGCATAAGTATTCACCCCCTTTGCTGTGACACCCCTAAATAAGCTCTGGTGCAACCAATTGCCTTCAGAAGTCACATAATTAGTTGAATGGAGTCCACCTGTGTGCAATTAAAGTGTCACATGACCTCAGATTAAATACACCTGTTTCTGGAAGGCCACAGTTTGTTAAAGAGCATATCAAAACAAACAGCATCATGAAGACCAAGGAGCTATCTAAACAATTCTGGGATAAAGTTCTGGAGAAGCACCAATCAGGGTTGGGTTATAAAAAAATATCCCAAACTTTGAACATCCCCCGGAGCACCGTTAAATCCATTATTAAGAAATGGAAAGAATATGGCACAACCGCGACTCTGCTTAGAGAAGGCCGTCCACCAAAATTCAGTGACCAGGTAAGGAGGGCATAAGTCAGAGAAGCAACCAAGAGGTCAATGGTAACTCTGAAGGAGCTGGAGAGATCCACAGCTGAGATGGGAGAAACCGTCCATGGGACAACTATAACCCGGGCGCTCCACAAAGCTGGGCTTTATGGAAGAGTGGCGAGAAGAAAGCCATTTCTGAAAAAAACCCATATCAAATCCTGTTTGGATTTTGCCAAAAGGCATGTGGGAGACACAGCAAACATGTGGAAAAGGGTTCTCTGGTCTAATGAGACCAAAATTGAACTTTTTGGCCTTAGCGCAAAACGCTATGTGTGGCGCAAAGCCAACACTGCTCATCACCCTGAGAACACCATCCCCACGGTGAAGCATGGTGGTGGCAGCATGTTATAACATGTTATGGGGATGCTTTTCATCGGCAGGGACTGGGAAACTGGTCAGGACTGAGGGCAAGATGGATGGAGCCAAATACAGGGAAATTCTAGAGGAAAACCTGTTTCAGTCTGCAAGAGGACCAGTGACTGGGAAGGTTCACCTTCCAGCAGGACAATGACCCTAAACACACAGCCAAAGCTACACTGGAGTGGTTTAAAAACAAGAACCTGAATGTCTTAGAATGGCCCAGTCAAAGCCCAGACATCAATCCGATTGAGAATCTGTGGCAAGACTTGAAAATTGCTGTTCACCAACGGTCCCCATCCAACTTGACAGAGCTTGAGCAATTTTGCCAAGAAGAATGGGCAAAATTTGCAGGATTCAGATGTGCAAAGCTGGTAGAGACTTACCCAAAGCCAAAGGTGCTTCTACCAAGTATTGACTCAGGGGGGTGAATACTTATGCAACCAACAAATGTCTTTTTTTTTGTTTAATTAAACAAAACAAAAAATGTGTCACAATAAAAAATATTTTGCACCTTCAAAGTGTTAAGTATGTTGTGTAAATCAAATGGTAAAAATCCCAATTAAATACATTTTAATTCCAGGTTGTAACACTACAAAATGTGGAAAAGTCCAAGGGGGGTGAATACTTATGCAAGGCACTGTATATATATTGTGACATTTACTTTTTTTGTTTTAATGAACTAGCCTACATACTAAACAGTGAACATACAATCAATACTGCTGTATAATCATAACTCTTACTCTAAGTTACTGAGGTAAAATTATACCTAATTCTCTCAGAACACTACCTTCACTTTAAAAGCTGTTATTACTACTTTGTATGGTATTTTCGTATTACTATTGATATCTATAGTAACATACAAATCAAGGCTATTTTCACCTTAGTACGAGAACATTATGGGGTACCATGTTTCCGTTACAAGGTGTATAAAGACCCACTGTTGAATTTTAACCAGTGTAGGCACAGTATAAATATGATTAAATATGAACTATTTTTTAGGGGACTGGCAGACTGTTTCACAAAAAGCAAAGTGTATACTTAATTATGAAAAGGAGGAAACCCCTTCCAAGTGTAAGCGGGATAAATGCCGGGACCAAAACAACTATCATGACAATGATAGAAATACTTTAATGTGGCCTAATATTTATTTTTAAGAATGTGAAGTGCAGACTAATCTAATCATAACTATATAATATAACGCATTTAGTCATAAATACTACAAATAATAAAATAAAATATAAAAATAATAAACAGCAAAAGACAGCTAACATTTCAACATATACTTTAGAACTCCCAGATATACTGGAACGAGTGGAATTACTGAAAATGGATTTGTCCACCACCAACTATGCCAACACCAATATACAACAATGGGGGAAAAGAGAGATGAGGTAGGAAAATTGTGTTATTTAGGTTACTACCCGATGACCGTCTGCAGGCTTAGTAATGCCCTGAACCAAAGGCGAGGGAGCATAATACTAAGGTATAACCCGAACAAGAGGGTGTTACTATATGGAGAGGTTTGTCTCCAAAAATACTGAAGTACACAGTATCCATGGCGTAAAAGTGATAAAAAGGAGGTATTTTCATGCAGTTTGATATATGTATATATTATATAACTATTTCACTTACCCACACCTTTGTTTATGATTTTAGAAGGTACAACGGACTGAAAAAGCGTCAGTATCAAAAAGGAAGCTACAGATGTGTTGTCACAAAGACACAATGAAGCTAACTGCAGACCTATTACGGGTATTTCACACTGCTGAAGAACTTGCCAATAAATCCCTGACTGGATTCAAATCCAATGCACATAAGGATTCACAAGCAAAACAACCCCTTAATCCAGATATTGTGGATGCGATTATTGGTAAGAACAATCACATTTTAATTCTGTAAAAGCTTGTATAAGCAAGCAATAACGCATGAAAAGGCATGCAGTTTTACTGAGGTTGCCAGGCTGTGGTAGGTGTCTATTTTATACTTAAACTTATGGTCAGGTATGAAGGCTTTAGAAGCTCTATTTGGAATTATTGTCCCTATTTACTAATCTTTAAGGAGTGTTCTGATGTTCGAATGTTTTGTTAAGGACTATTACTTTAAATCCTTTTTGACTTAATAATGTTTAAAGTAATAAAAGCCATTGAGACTACTTTGTTTTAGGTCTTATTCAGATTTTTAAAGCATTATTTAAACTCCAAACATGTGTATTGATACTGAAGCATTCCTTAAAACACTTTAGTAAATAGAGCCCATTATTTGAATATTATTACTACATAAATGTAGTTTGAAATATAGGACCCTATTCTTAAAACTTTTGGGCCATGTAGCCTAGTTAGTATACTTACCAAAGGTCGGTTCTCCCTTGCACCATCTGATGGTTGGAATCAGGCACCTTTGGCAGCAATTACAGCCATGAGTCTATTTGGATAAGACTCTACCAGCTTTGCACATCTGGACACTGCAATTTTTGCCCATTCTTCTTTGCAAAATTGCTCAAGCTCCGTCAAGTTGGATGGGGACCTTTGGTGAACAGCAATTTTCTACTCTTTCCACATATTCTCAATTAGATTGAGGTCCGGGCTTTGACTGGGCCACTCCAGGACATTGACCTTTTTGTTTTTAAGCCACTCCAGTGTGGCTTTGGCTGTATGTTTGGGGTCATTGTCCTGCTGGAAGATGAATCTTCTCCCAAGTCCCAGGTCTCTTGCAGACTTCAGCAGGTTTTCCTTCAGGATTTCTCTGTACTTTGCCGCATCCATTTTGCCCTCTATCTTCACAAGCTTTCCAGGCCCTGACGCAGAGAAGCATCCCCATAGCATGATGCTGCCACCACCATGCTTCACGGTAGCGATGGTGTTCTCAGGATGATGTGCGGTGTTAGGCTTACGCCAAACATAGCGCTTAGCGTTGAGGCCAAAAAGCTCTATTCTGGTCTCATCAGACCATAGAATCTTCTTCCACTTGGTCTCAGAGTCTCCCACATGCCTTCTGGGAAACTCTAGCCGAGATATGATGCAAGTTTTTTTCTTTTTGCCACTCTCCCATAAAGGCCAGTTTTGTGAAGCACCCGGGCTATTGTTGGCGTATGCACAGTGTCTCCCAGCTCAGCCGTGGAACACTGTAACTCCTTTAGAGTTGCCATAGGCCTCTTGGTGGCCTCCCTGACTAGTGCCCTATACGCCCGGATACTACGTTTTTGAGGACGGCCTGTTCTAGACAGATTCACAGTTGTGCCATATTCTCTCCATTTCTTAATAATGGACTTTACTGTGCTCTGAGAGGATATTCAATGCCTTGGAAATGTTCTTATATCCTACCCCTGATTGGTGCTTTTGAAGAACCTTATTCCGGATTTGCTTTGAATGTTCCTTCATCTTCATGATGTAGTTTTTGTTAGGAAATGTACTAACCAACTGTGGGACCTCCCAGAGACAGGTGTATTTAACCTGAAATCATGTGAAACACCTTAATTGCACACAGGTGGACTCCATTCAACTAATTATGTGACTTCTACAGACAATTGGATGCACCAGAGCTTCTTTAGGTGTGTCATAGCAAAGGGGGTGAATACTTATGCAATCAATTATTTTCTGTTTTAGATTTGTAATTAATTTAGAACAATTTGTAGATTTTATTTTTCACTTTGACATTATGGACTTTTCTTGTGTTGATCAGTGGCAAACATAGCGCTTAGAGTTGAGGCCAAAAAGCTCTATTTTGGTCTCATCAGACCATAGAATCTTCTTCCACTTGGTCTCAGAGTCTCCCACATGCCTTCTGGGAAACTCTAGCCGAGATTTGATGCGAGTTTTTTTCAACAATGGCTTTCTTTTTGCCACTCTCCCATAAAGGCCAGTTTTGTGAAGCACCCGGGCTATTGTTGCCATATGCACAGTGTCTCCCAGCTCAGCCGTGGAACACTGTAACTCCTTTAGAGTTGCCATAGGCCTCTTGGTGGCCTCCCTGACTAGTGCCCTATACGCCCGGATACTCCGTTTTTGAGGACGGCCTGTTCTAGACAGATTCACAGTTGTGCCATATTCTCTCCATTTCTTAATAATGGACTTTACTGTGCTCTGAGAGGATATTCAATGCCTTGGAAATGTTCTTATATCCTACCCCTGATTGGTGCTTTTGAAGAACCTTATTCCGGATTTGCTTTGAATGTTCCTTCATCTTCATGATGTAGTTTTTGTTAGGAAATGTACTAACCAACTGTGGGACCTCCCAGAGACAGGTGTATTTAACCTGAAATCATGTGAAACACCTTAATTGCACACAGGAGGACTCCATTCAACTAATTATGTGACTTCTAAAGACAACTGGTTGCACCAGAGCTTATTTTGGTGTGTCATAGCAAAGGGGGTGAATACTTATGCAATCAATTATTTTCTGTTTTATATTTGTAATTAATTTAGAACAATTTGTAGATTTTATTTTTCACTTTGACATTATGGACTTTTCTTGTGTTGATCAGTGGCAAACATAGCGCTTAGCGTTGAGGCCAAAAAGCTCGATTTTGGTCTCATCAGACCATAGAATCTTCTTCCACTTGGTCTCAGAGTCTCCCACATGCCTTCTGGGAAACTCTAGCCGAGATTTGATGCGAGTTTTTTTCAACAATGGCTTTCTTTTTGCCACTCTCCCATAAAGGCCAGTTTTGTGAAGCACCCGGGCTATTGTTACCATATGCACAGTGTCTCCCAGCTCAGCCGTGGAACACTGTAACTCCTTTAGAGTTGCCATAGGCCTCTTGGTGGCCTCCCTGACTAGTGCACATCTCGCCCGGATACTCCGTTTTTGAGGACGGCCTGTTCTAGACAGATTCACAGTTGTGCCATATTCTCTCCATTTCTTAATAATGGACTTTACTGTGCTCTGAGAGGATATTCAATGCCTTGGAAATGTTCTTATATCCTACCCCTGATTGGTGCTTTTGAAGAACCTTATTCCGGATTTGCTTTGAATGTTCCTTCATCTTCATGATGTAGTTTTTGTTAGGAAATGTACTAACCAACTGTGGGACCTCCCAGAGACAGGTGTATTTAACCTGAAATCATGTGAAACACCTTAATTGCACATAGGAGGACTCCATTCAACTAATTATGTGACTTCTAAAGACAACTGGTTGCACCAGAGCTTATTTTGGTGTGTCATAGCAAAGGGGGTGAATACTTATGCAATCAATTATTTTCTGTTTTATATTTGTAATTAATTTAGAACAATTTGTAGATTTTATTTTTCACTTTGACATTATGGACTTTTCTTGTGTTGATCAGTGGCAAACATAGC
>NW_026707792.1:0-20452 GCF_902713425.1 Acipenser ruthenus
ACACACATCGAGAGATGAAACTGTTAAATAAAACAAGCATTACCAAGCATTGCACTGTATAGTACATATATAGTGTACAGTGCAATGCTTGGTAATGAAAAACCAACTGACCGCTAAAATGTAGAGTTAACTATCACATGGTAAGCGTGAACGACCGTGTGGCCTAATGGATGAGGCGTCTGACTTCGAATCAGAAGATTGTGGGTTCGAGTCCCTTCGGGGTCGACTTTTTATAAAAAGATCGATGTGTTATTTCATAAAGTTATTTTTAAAATAAATTACCAAATGACAGACGACACTGACGAAAAGAAAAAAATCTCTTTAGACAATATTGAACACCGGATCAAGCAGGGATACTGAGATATGATCATTTAAATCAATGCACATGTTTCTGTAGACTAAAATGTGATGTGTGCTGTACAGATCAAAATGGATTCATATCTGAAGCTTATTACCAGGGTGATGGACATGCAAACCATATATAGTGTACAGTGCAATGCTTGGTAATGAAAAACCAATTGACCGCATCACATGATAAGCACGAAAGACCGTGTGGCCTAATGGATAAGGCGTCTGACTTCGAATCAGAAGATTGAGGGTTCGAGTCCCATCGTGGTTGACTTTTTATAAAAAGTCAGACTCGAGCCTCAGCATACAGCGCAGATCAACGAAAACACAGAACGTTGCTTATAAAATCCACAGAATTAACGACCTTATACTACTTTCCAACTACGTTGAAAACATGCCTGTAGTCGAGGCATGTGTTATTTATTAAGTTATTTTTAAAATTACCAAATGACAGATGACACTGGCTAAAAAATAAAAATCTCTTTAGACAATATTGAACCCGGGGATACTGAGATATGATAATGGTGATGGGGTAAACACCGGAACGAGATAGAGCGGCCCAGAACGGTAGTTTAATGAATTCAATTGCTTTAAAAAACAGCATAAAAAATTTAGAGACATACAGACGTGCACAAATTTGTTGGCACCCCTCCACAAAAAATGAAGAATCCACAATTTTCTCTGAAATAACTTGAAACTGACAAAAGTAATTGGCATCCACCATTGTTTATTCCATATTTAATAGAAATCAGACTTTGTTTTTGATTTTTTATTCAACATAATATTGTAAATAATAAAACAAATGAACATGGCATGGACAAAAATGATGGGACAGCTAACCTAATATTTTGTTGCACAACCTTTAGAGGCAATCACTGCAATCAAACGTTTTCTGTAGCTCTCAATGAGACTTCTGCACCTGTTAACAGGTATTTTGACCCACTCTTCCGGAGCAAACTGCTCCAGCTGTCTCAGGTTTGATGGGTGCCTTCTCCAGACTGCAAGTTTCAGCTCTTTCCATAGATGTGCGATAGGATTCAGATCAGGACTCATAGAAGGCCACTTCAGAATAGTCCAATGTTTTGTTCTTATCCATTCTTGGGTGCTTTTAGCTGTGTGTTTTGGGTCATTATCATGTTGGAGGACCCATGACCTGCGACTGAGACAGAGCTTTCTGACACTGGGCAGTACGTTTCGCTCCAGAATGCCTCGATAGTCTTGAGATTTCATTGTGCCCTGCACAGATTCAAGGCACCCTGTGCTAGGCGCAGCAAAGCAGCCCCAAAACATAACCGAGCCTCCTCCATGTTTCACTGTAGGTATGGTGTTCTTTTCTTTGAAAGCTTCATTTTTTCGTCTGTGAACATAGAGCTGATGTGACTTGCCAAAAAGCTCCAGTTTTGACTCATCTGTCCAAAGGACATTCTCCCAGAAGGATTGTGGCTTGTCAATATGCATTTTAGCAAATTCCAGTCTGGCTTTTTTATGTTTTTCTGTCAAAAGTGGAGTCCTCCTGAGTCTTCTTCCATGGAGCCCACTTTCGCTCAAAAAGCGACGGATGGTGCGATCAGAAACTGACGTACCTTCACCTTGGAGTTCAGCTTGTATCTCTTTGGCAGTTATCCTTGGTTCTTTTTCTACCATTCGCACTATCCTTCTGTTCAGTCTGGGGTCGATTTTCCTCTTGCGGCCGCGCCCAGGGAGGTTGACTACAGTTCCATGGACCTTAAACTTTTTAATAATATTTGCAACTGTTGTCACAGGAACATCAAGCTGCTTGGAGATGGTCTTGTAGCCTTTGCCTTTACCATGCTTGTCTATTATTTTCTTTTTGATCTCCTCAGACAACTCTCTCCTTTGCTTTCTCTGGTCCATGTTCAGTGTGGTGCACACAATGATACCAAACAGCACAGTGACTACTTTTCTCCATTTAAATAGGCTGAATGACTGATTACAAGATTGGAGACATGTGTGATACTAATTAAAGAAACTAATTAGTTTGAAATATCACTATAATCCAATTATTTATTATCTTTTCTAAGGGGTACCAACAAATGTGTCCAGGCCATTTTAGAATATCTTTGTAGAATAAGCAATAATTCATCTCTTTTCACAGCTTCTTTGCTTTATTCTATGACATACCAAAGGCATGCAAGTATACATATAAAATACCTTTTAATTTCATCACTTTTGAGGAGGAATGAAGCATTATTTCAATGATTTGTAAGGGTACCAACAAATTTGAGCACGTCTGTATGAGGAGAATATTTTAAAATCCGATTAATAACTAGCTGTCACTTTACCCGTTCCGGGCCAGAACCCTCTTTATCACCCAAAATCTCCCGGAACGGAAAAAAAACCCACCGAACCGACCTTTAACTGCCCATTTTGTGCAATAAACAGCTGTATAGACAAAACCGCAAAAACTTTATATTTATTTTTGATGGCGCACATTGTAAGTGATATTCTGGAAGAGGAAACTCCCTTTTCAAAGCGCGTAGAAACAAGCAATCAGCAGCGACAGTGCTTCCCGGCAGCTTTTGTCGAAATTCTCTTTTTATATTTATTTTCTGTTAACATTAGTTTATGGATAATCTTGTTTGCTTTTAAACCAATTAAATTGTTACAAAAAAAGACTTTTCTATAGTCCATTCATTTTTAATTCCGTACATGGTCTTGTTGTACTAGTGCTCAAATATACACTACCTTTTTTCTTTCTATATTTACCCCAAACCTCGCTTCCTATAATTTTAGGAAATTACATGTCAGCACTGTGCTTGCATCCAGTGCGCGTCTGCCGATGAAAATATGTAGTGATGAATAAATAAAAAAATTCACTGGGCGTGAGCTGGGGGGGAAGGATAAGGCAGAATAAGCAGCAAGGAGCAGTTAGTAGGACAGAATGTGGTTACTGACTGAGGGCGACGCTGTCGCACATCCCAGGGGCAGAGGACCCAGCAATTGAAACAGGATAGAAAAGAGGTCACCGACTGGGGCCAACGCTGTCGACATCCCAGGGGCGGAGGACCCGGCAACCGAAAACAGGATAGAAAAGAGGTCACCGACTGGGGCCTACGCTGTCGACATCCCAGGGGCGGAGGACCCGGCAACCGAAAACACATATGAGGGTTATGACTTGGAAAGCCGCCCCTCGGGAGGAGATGAGAGAGGTACCCAGCATCTGAGGCTTCTGTAAGGGGCGCTCGTAAAACCCCTGATTGGCCGAGACATCACGCTGCCTGGGACCTGAAAATAAGGACAAAGCATTGAGGTTAGTATAGGACTCGGCACGAGTGACCACGTCCTGAAGAGAGGCAGAATAGAAGAGAGCCTCGAGTGAGATGAGCGCAGGAGCTGCGACAGGACAGAGTTTGGCCGGGGGTCCACTCTGACTCATGCGGTGAGAACCCCTGAATGTAAGGGAGGCAGCTGCCTAGCCCTGAGGTCGGGGAAGTGAGCCTCACTTGCCCCCCAAAGGATGGACCCCCGGCACCTCACGAAAACTCCCACACCGTGAGACAAACAAGACAGCACATGCCAACGCATAACATAAACAAAAGACCAGAATGACGAACCGGACGAACAGAGGGAGATTAGTAAATTTGTTAGTAGGATGCGACTATGTGTATACCTGCCGCTCAGTGGAGAGGAAAAAACCCCTTGAGGCAGATTAGGAGAAAACCTCTGGTGGCCCCGGCGAACAGGTAGCCCCCACTCCGGGCATGCTAGTGATTTTAAAATGGGCTGCAACTATATCGGAGGAGATGAATGAACGTAATAATCTACTGCGGAAGAGGACCAGCGGCCCATGGTCTTGATCAGACTGTGGTTGATGCTGGCTCTTGCAGCGGAGGTAGCTGCACCTATACGAAATGAATGGGGAGAATACAGCTGAGGAGGGAGGCCTGCTCTAGAAAGGAGGGTGGAGAAGTTGGCTGATTAGGAGATCTTCGTCGCTGCAGGGGAGCTTGAAGCTGAAGGAACTGTGAATTCTGAGCTTCTGAGGAAGCCGAAGAAGGCAGAGAAGCAGATGAGATACCTTGACGTTGAAAATAAGGGGCAGATAGGGGAATCTGCTTGACAGCTGAATTAACTGACCGCGCAGAAATGGATCCGTCTGGAGGTACACAACTAAATGATGGAGTAAATTAGAACTGTGGATTCTGAGCTCCTAAGGAGACCGAAGAGGGCTCAGATGCAGATGATCTCCATAGGTAGATCCTTGTATGGGGAGAAGTGGCGTTTCCGAAGAGTGGAATGAGCAAACTGAGAATGGTCATTGATGTGGACAGCGGGAAGGTGAGGCAGAAGGGAAGGCTCTTAAGAATCAGCTGTTAGGCAGATGGTCTCCATGAGGAGATCTTCGTAAGGGGACAAGCAAACTTTCCGAAGAGTAGAGATGAGTGAATGGAGAATGTCTGTTGATATGGGCAGGCGGGAAGGTGCAGCGGGGGGGGGGGGCTTTGAAGGTTCCGCAAAGAGTCAGACAAACTACTGGTATGGAGAGAATGGTGGGAAGAAAAAATCCCTAGCTGGACGATGAAAGTCATGATCTGGTTTGATTTGAATGAATAGGATGAATCCGATTCTGGCACTGAACGTTTAAAACACTGACCAAGCTGTACAATATGAAGCTGTCGAAGGAGGGAGAGAGCTGCAGATATGAAATGCTGAGCAGATTGAAGGAGGTTACTGAGAGTATGATTCAATCAAATGACAGCTGGTGAAGCTGGGGAATCGAGGGGGGGGGGGGGCACGCAGCAGACGGGACCAGTCGACGGAACTTGAATACTAAAAGTGGAGGCCGAAGGGGAGCTGGAACTGACAGTTGAGGTAGCAGCTGGAACCGACGAACGTGTGTAAATCGACTGCTGGGGAAGCTCAGCACGCTTTGTGTTCCATTTTCTGGAATGGAGGGCAGAGATGAGATGTTGACTATCCTATGTGTCAGTTAATACGGGATCGATCTGCGGTCTGCTACTATCATGTCTGCTTGAAATGGAAAAGGTGAACTCACATTGAGAGACTGGGTTTCACAACTCCAGTTATTCTCCTAGAGTGGAACTCCTTAACTCATAAACAAGACAGATTTACAGTCTCACCGCGTCTCTCACCATGTATTAATGCTGTAATATTTGAGAGGATGTGTGGACATATGAATAGATTGCTGAGAAAGACAAGCACCTCGTATTTTTGATTAGATGGGGATTAGCATTAGCCTTGACTGCGGAATGCTTCCACGATCTGCGTATTGGAGGAAAGCGGAAGCGTTGGAAGATCTGGAGTAGTGCAGGTACAGATTTAGACTGAACTAAAGCAACTTGCATGCTATAATAGTGAGTAGATCTGAAGAGGGAGCAGAGATCTGCTGCAGTGAGGAGCAATTAACAGTAGAGGACGGGATCTGCTGAACGGTGCAGAGATCTGAGGAAGTAAACAAAGAAGTGCTGTCAATAATGAGCGTGGTCTGCTGTAGAGAGAGAGAGAGAGAGAGAGATCTGCTGAAGCAGTGATCTGTTATTGTGAATGGTGGACTGCCATTGGTAGAGCGTGGTGGTCTGCTGCAGAACGCAGATATCTGCTGAAGCAGGGATCTGTAATAGTGAATGGTGGATTGCCATCGGTAGTGTGATGATCTGCTGTAGAGCACAGAGATCTGCTGAATGCGGTGGATGTTGGACTGTGAGTTAAAGTGATTTAGATGAAGCCAGAGATGGAGAATACATAGAGCTGAGGCTGCTGTAGAACCTAAGAGGATGAAGAATCCGTTGCTCTGAGGCTGTTGAAAAATCTATTGATTTGGTCGGGAGCAGTCCGCCTCAAAGGGGCGGGGGGGGGGGGGGGGTTAAGAGTTGAAATTGAAGAATGTCATTTGATATAGATAGACAGAGGATGAGGCAGGAGGGGAATTCCCGAGAATCCATCACAGTGAGAACTGCGGGAATAGATAGAAAAGCTGTAGTGTCCGAGCTTCGCAGCGAAACCAAACTGGTTTAATATATAGAGAGAACTTGTGGTATTATACTGCCATCCAGAGGTTATGATTGGAATTACATCATTGACTTGAGTGAATCAGGGTAAAATCTATGAAGTTATTACGATTAAAATCCTTGTCTATGTAGAACAACATTTGCTTATTCCTTTAGATTTGAATAATAAATATTCTAGACATGTTTAGGACAGATAGTCATGAATATAAATAAGTTAACGCAATATTTAGATGTCATGGTTTGGCGCGTTGAATTCGTCTCCGCCAGTTGTGAAAGCGCAGCAACAGGAAGCCGGAAGATTGCAGTGCTGAGGCGCAGAGCACGCAGAGCCTGATGGAGCTGCCTGGTCACCATGACAACTTACCACTCCCCGCAGTCACTCAATAAGGGCATTGCCGTGGTAACCATAGTCTGTGAGGCGCCGGTGGAAAAGTTACAGTACAATAGTGTCGTTGGAGAATGTTGTGACCAGTCGAGTCACGAGCCTCCACTGGTTAAAAATGGAGTTTAGAATGGGCTGGATACGTCTTTAAAAGGTTGAACGTAGCTGATGGAGGTCCAGGGCAGGATTTTCTGATGAAGCAGTAATTGTGCTGGCTCTGTGGGAGCGGGGGGAGGGGCGTCTGATTGCAAGCGAGGAGTAAAGAAAGATTCCGCCGACAAAACTTCGTGGTAGAATTAAATAGAGCTAAGGTAAGGCAATCGCAGACAACGGGAATGTCGATGTCATGTCGATGTCATGTCGAAGGCGCTTGAAAGTTTAACGGAGGACCAGACTTTCTGATAAAGTTGCAGACAAGTTGAGTAATGAAGCTGCGGTTTGGACGGCGCTGTTGCTGAGGTGGAGACCGGGTGGAACAGGAAAGAGTAACGTTGGAGATCTTGGAGCCGAAAAGAGAAGCTGAATGGAAAGAAAGATCACCTGAGCAGGTAAGAAAATGATTGATAATATCTTGGCAGTGCTGTGCAGAGAAACGACCTGCGTGAGCGAGGCAACGAAGTTTAGATATTAACGGTGAAGCACGAAACGACGGGGTCTGAGCGTTTGCTACAAAAACGAAACACTAGACAGAAAAGGTGCAGGTGATCAAGTCTTAAATAGTAAATAGATACTAATTAACGGGAGATTAGAAAATTGAAAGATTAGAAGATTAGCGGCCCCCCCAGCTCCACGCCCCCCGAACCTCGCAAGCTAACATTGAAACATATATATATATATATATATATATATATATATATATATATATATATATATATATATATATATATATATATATTATGTAACTTAGGAGTGTAAGAAATGACCATTATAATAGGCAGAGACAGTTTTCCACAACGTGTCGGTCGTGTCAGGTCTTTAGGGCTGCATCACAATGAATGCTTTTCTAATTCTTTTGAAAAGGTTTTAGGTCATTCTTTTTAAAAACATTCATTTAAAAACCTTTACTGTAGTATTATCTTTCCTTTTGTTTTATCTGTCAGGTAAGTACCTGTATGTCCCTGAGAAGAATGGAGAGTGTCTCCGTAGGGTAGTGACCGATGAAGACGAGAAGACTGCCATTCTCAATGAATTTCACGCAGGACACTTCGGCTCATGGGTGTG
Organism: Acipenser ruthenus; assembly: GCF_902713425.1. Classification (NCBI taxonomy): domain Eukaryota; kingdom Metazoa; phylum Chordata; class Actinopteri; order Acipenseriformes; family Acipenseridae; genus Acipenser; species Acipenser ruthenus. The sequence continues at coordinate 7,942 of NW_026707792.1, forward strand.
TGGACAAGGGGTGGGGGGGTGGGGGGGAGCCCCAGAATTAGGAGTTATTTGTTTTATTGTGTTGGACAACACACGTGGAGGGGTGATGAGGTGATGGACCACAGCCAGGCTCTGCTACGTAGACAGTATCCACAGCTGGGAGGTTTGTTTGCTGTCACCAGCCTGACACAGCTGACTTCCTTCAGCTCATCGACTCGGGGATTTGTACAGATTCTCAATGTGTCTTGCAATCACTGGGTCACGGTAAGTAACATAGGCTGTGAGGAAGGTACTTTAAATGTGTTTGACGCTTTGGGAATTAATAATAAGCATGATTTCCGTTCCCAGGTCATATCACTGCTGCAGTACAGTGGAAAGACAGTTCGGATCGGGTGGCCACATGTACAGCAGCAGCAGGGATGGAGTGACTGTGGACTGTTTACCATCGCAAACAGCCTCACACTCTGCATGGGTGGAGATCCAGGTAAGTTATGTTATGATCAAAAGCAAATGCGTGATCATCTTTTTTCTTGTTTTGTAGATGGATCTCTTCCTCCTTTCCCGAGGTGTGAGAGAACCCCGCCCCCAGAGGTACATTTCTGTGATGTGGAGACCATACAGGATTGCACTGGAGCTGATGGTGGAATGCGGGAGGTGTGGCGAATGGTTCCATGGCCAGTGCCAAGATCTACAGCCAGATGACCTCATAAGTATGGAGGAGTATATGTGCTCCATTTGCAGAGTTACACACATGGGTAAGTATGGTAAGTAAAGGTGTAACAGGTTTATTTTGTTTTTTACTGTGTGTTTTTGTACATTTTTTACTAAGCATTCTAGCTTAGTATATTATACTAACACTCCAATGTGGCAATGCCTGTCAAGCAACATTCCCATCATTTACAGCTATTTACATACGTATTGTTAATAAGGCTCATTGTCTTCAGAGTTTATTTTTCATGAGTGCACAAACTACTTATTTTGAATTTATTTTTTTCAGCAGACCCTGATTCTGTATTGAGACTTTTTTATGATATAAAAGTACAGTAGATGTAATTCTGAAGTAATAAACAACTTCACATTTTACGTGTACATTTCAGACATTAATGCTTCAATTTCAAATTCGATTTTCATTCCTATTAACTGATTTTAGACGATGACATCCTATAAAAGTTAAGAGTATGAAATGTCCATATGATTTACTGATGACACACGTCTCTATAAATTGGTGATGTCATTTTTAGACAGGCAGCCTCTTTAAAGCCCTTCTTTTTTGTGGGTTATGTGAGAAGAAGGCATTTTAAAGTTCTGTTAAACCTGCTCCTAACACCCCACTCCATAGGTCAGGACCTTGACGTGGTGAGGGGGCTTTTTACCAAAGCTGACCTGCAGTATAGTGTTTTATTTTTTCACTAATGCTCACTATCCTGGATAGCACGATACAATGGAAATATGCAATCTGATCATGTACTGATCAGGGACAATATGTTGTGGTTAACAATCACATTGCTTCTAGTTCCAAATTTGTACTTTTGAGTGTTCGAAGTTATGGAAGAAACATTCTTATTTTATAGCATATGATATAATTTGGCTTCATACATATCACTATGTAACACAATGTTGGTTCCTGGGTAGTAAGTGTTATTTCCTAATTGCTTATGCCTCAAAAGTATAGAAAATGGCTATTATTCACCACAAACTTTGCTTTTGTGACCAGGACAGTGATATTTTGAAATTTACCTATTTCCAATGAGAAAATGGGCGAATTTGTGTCTTTTCGTTCACATAAAGTCAGAAAAAAACAACATATGAATCCAAATTAACATGTATTTATACTAAAGTAATACAAAAATGACTACAAAAGATTTAGAAGTGAGTAGTTTTTCGAGATTTACGATTATACAGTAAATCACTTTCACGAATCAGCCCCCAAATGTAGTCTCCCATCATGTTCTCGTTATACTGTCCTTGGTAGCAGCGTTCAAAGTCCAGTATATCCTGGTGGAAGCGCTCGCCTTGCTCCTCCGAGTACGCTCCCATGTTCTCCTTGAATTTATCAGGATGAGCATCAAGGATATGGACTTTGAGGGACATCCTACAGCCCATTGTGCCGTAGTTCTTCACCAGAGTCTCAACCAGCTCCACATAGTTTTCGGCCTTGTGATTGCCCAGGAAGCCCCGAACCACTGCGACAAAGCTGTTCCAAGCCGCTTTCTCCTTACTAGTGAGCTTCTTGGGGAATTCATTGCACTCCAGGATCTTCTTTATCTGTGGTCCGACGAAGACACCGGCTTTGCCTCAGACAGCTTAGGGAAGAAGTCTTGAAGGTACTTGAAGGCTGCCGACTCCTTATCTAGAGCTCTGACAAATGGTTTCAGAAGGCCCAATTTGATGTGCAGTGGTGGCATCAGCACCTTCCGGGGGTCCACCAGTGGCTCCCACTTGACGTTGTTCCTCCCCACAGAGAACTCGGTCCGCTGTGGCCAGTCCCGCACTGTGGTAGTGCGCCTTGGTGTCCCTGCTGTCCCAAAGGCAAAGATAGCAGGGAAACTTGGTAAAACCGCCTTGGAGACCCATCAGGAATGCCACCATTTTGAAGTCTCCTATGACCTCCCAGCCGTACTCATCATACTTCAAGGCATCCAGCAAGGTCTTGATGCTGGTGTAATCCTCTTTGAGGTGCACTGAGTGAGCCAGGGGAAGAGACGGATACTTGTTACCATTATGGAGCAGCACGGCTTTGAGGCTCCTGGATGAGCTGTCAATGAAGAGGCGCCACTCATTCTGGTTACAGGCGATTCCGATTGCCTCGAACAGACTGGTCACATTGTGGCAGAAGCAGAGCCCATCTTGACGGGTGTAGAAGCTGGAAAAAGGTTGGTGACGCTTCCTCTGATCTGCGACTTGCACACTTTCATCCAACAAGTTCCACTGCTTGAGCCTAGACATCAAAAGCTCGGCATTGGACTTGGTGAGACTAAGATCTCTAATCAAGTCGTTGAGGTCTTTTTGGTTGGGGTAGTATCCAGATATGTATCCACTTAGGCAGCTGGAACTAAACTGAACTGGTGGGCTTAAGGTCCCTGTATTTATACTACTATTTATATTACTGGAAAGTTCTAGAAAGTTCTAGAAGTTACTCCAAGTTTACTCAGCACTGAATCTTTCTGGAATGTTCTGGAAAACAGGTACATTTCAAAATATCACTGTCCTGGTCACAAAAGCAAAGTTTGTGGGTAATAATAGCCATTTTCTATACTTTTGAGGCATAAGCAATTAGGAAATAACTCTTACTACCCAGGAACCAAAAAAAAAAAAAAAAAAAAGTTGTTACACGGTTATTTAACAAATGCATATACAGTATTACTGATAACAAAGGAACAACAACCAATCTGCAGACCTGCTTTGAGAAATGACAGGCTCCATTCCAGGATGATGCCAATGATCTGACAAACACTGTAGGAAGCGGCAACACATACCATGAGGGTGTATTACTTCATTTTAAGAGAAATGTGTTTGCAGATTTAGTGCAAGACCATGCATGAATAATGCTAAAGATTAAATCTTTTGACCTGTTCATTCCTTTAATTTTTGACATTCCCTAAATATTTCTCACAATATACACTGAAGCTACTGTATAACCTATATTAATCATACTGCCTTATTGGAGTAAATAACAATATTTGTTGATCACAAATTTATTGGCACATTTTCAATTAAAGTCTGTAAGTTAAGGTTAGTCTTCATTGCGGTAGTCAGTATTAACACTTCATCAATTAGAAACCACTATTTATCAATTTAGCAATATTTTATATATATATAAAAAAAAAACATTAGTTGTAAAACATGCACAGAAACTGAAGCAAAGTAGTTTGTGCACTTAGCACAGCATGGTCAAAACAAAGGAGTTGGATCCAGATGTGAGAAAAGCACTTGTTACAGTAACTACTACAGCAGCAGGGGAATCGATGAAGAGCGTTGTGGGGGAAAAAATCTTAATACAAAAATCCACAATAATCACGAAGTATTTGAAGACTAATTCAATTGAAAGGATGGAAAGAAGTGGACGTTCCAGGAAAATTACGATTACAACATAAAGAATTGTTCGAACAGCTCGCAGAAATCCACCATTAACAGCCAAGGATTTAAAGAAACAGTGTATGAAATAACTATACAAAGTCATCTAAACACAAAAGGCTTATACGCAACCTTAATGGTAACATTTGACAATTCAAATAAAAAAATAAATAAAAAAGCGTCTTGAATGATCTTTAGTTAAGGGTGTCAATAATTTTGTCTGCAACTATATGTGTAATAATGACAACTCCCTGATTGTGAGCCATAAGTACAGCAAGACTATAAACATCAACATGACTACTGTCACAAAGACGGCCAGAGTGGGTGGCGTCAGACCAGAAAAGGAATACACAGACAGAGACGGTGGTGATGATGAGCTGAGTGCAATGGCTGCACTCAGCGTTTATTAACAAATAAAAAGGTTTAACAGTACAAAACAGGACACGGCACTGGTAGCCAAAAGAAACATATAAACAAAACGGACTAAACACTTAACAAACGGTGCACGGAGACAAACAAACACGGTGAGTACAAACAACTATTATATTTACGATCTTACGTTCTCCTTCTCTCTCACCCGTTCTCCACTCTCGAACACCCAACCCTGAGTGCAAGAAATGTGCGTCTATTTATACTGTTGTGCTGGGATTCAATTACTAATTAATTATTCACTTGAATCCCAGCACGTGAATTAATTCTGTGCAACCCCGTGCTCACATATTACATTTAACCAGCACGTGAAGTGATTTGTGCTCTCCTCGTGCCTAAATACAAATCTACACTTTTTAAATACACGTGAAACACAGACCCGTTTACATCCCGTGTACCAATCTATACACCAACATTTACATACGCACGCATACATACACAAAACACACAAATGCACACAGGGGCGGGGCACTTTGCCACATATACCCCCCCTTGTGCGCAGCACACATGGCCTCAACGGCCACCTCCCCCCTTAAAAACCCAGCAGTCCAGGACAAAGTCTCGGGCTGGGAAGGGAGGCTTCAGTGGGCCCATGGCTGGCCATGCTGTCAGCACCCCTGCCGGTAGTGGCACGGCTGACAGCCTGTTGGTCCCGTCCTGCAGCGAAAAAGCTGCGGGGGCAGGTGGTCCCCCGACCTCCCCCTTCTTCGTAGCCGGCAGCTCCCTCCTGTGGGGCTCCGGCCACAAGAACTCCTGCAGCGAAACTGCTGCTGGGGAAAGTGGTCTCCAGACCTCGTCCCCCTTCTTTGTAGCCGGTAGCTCCCTTTGGTGGGGCTCCGACCACAGTACTGCCGGCAGCGAAGAAGCTGCAGTGGGAGCAGGTCTCCGGACCTCCCCCACGATCTCCGGCAGCGAAACTGCTGCAGTGGGAGCAGGTCTCCTGACCTCCCCCACGATCTCCGGCAGCGAAACTGCTGCAGTGGGAGCAGGTCTCCGGACCTCCCCCACGATCTCCGGCAGCGAAACTGCTGCAGTGGGAGCAGGTCTCCTGACCTCCCCCACGATCTCCGGCAGCGAAACTGCTGCTGGGGTTGGTGGTCTCCAGACCTCCTCCCCCTTCGTGGCCGGCAGCTCCCCTTTCTGGGGCTCCGGCCACCGTACTCCCTGCGGAGGTACGGGCAGCAGAGGCAGCTCCTGCTCCTCTGCTCCGGGCGGTGGCGGAGGCAGAGGCAGCTCCAGCTCCTCTGCTCCTGGCGGTGGTGGAGGCAGAGGCAGCTCCAGCTCCTCTGCTCCTGGCGGTGGTGGAACCAGCAGGCATTCACCCTCTGCTGGTGGAGGTGGGACCAGCAGGTATTCACCCTCTGCTGGTGGAGGTGGGAGGGGCAAGCAGTCCTCCCACTGCGGTGGAGGTGGAACCAGCAGGTATTCACCCTCTGCTGGTGGAGGTGGGAGGGGCAAGCAGTCCTCCCACTGCGGTGGAGGTGGCGGAGGTAGAGGCGATGGGGCTGATGCTGGCCACTCAGAGGGAGGCTGTGGCGGTGCTGGCTCCCTCTGCTGTGGCGGCTGGGCATGTGCGCGCCGTGCTGCCTTCAGCAGCATAGCTCGAGGCTGCTGGGGGACACCAGCATCCTGCCCTTCTCCCCCCAAAAAATTTTCAGGGGGTTGAGCCTGTAACTCCTCCCCTTCTGGCTCTTGGGACGGCACCAGCAGGTATTCACCCTCTGCTGGTGGAGGTGGGACCAGCAGGCATTCTCCCTCTGCTGGCAGCTTGGGTCCTACGGCTGTGGAAGCCCCGACTTCCCTCTTTTTGGGCTGTGGACGCACCGACTCCTCCCTTTTGGGCTGTGGACGCACCGACTCCTCCCTTTTGGGCTGTGGACGCACCGACTCCTCCCTTTTGGGCTGTGGACGTTCGGGCTCCCCCCACTCAGGCGTAGGACGTTCGGGCTCCTCCCACTCAGGCGTAGGACGTTCGGGCTCCTCCCACTCAGGCGTAGGACGTTCGGGCTCCTCCCACTCAGGCGTAGGACGTTCGGGCTCCTCCCACTCAGGCGTAGGACGTTCGGGCTCCTCCCACTCAGGCGTAGGACGTTCGGGCTCCTCCCGCTTGGGCTGTGGACGCTCAGGCTCCTCCCATTTGGGCTGTGGACGCTCAGGCTCCTCCCATTTGGGCTGTGGACGCTCAGGCTCCTCCCATTTGGGCTGTGGACGCTTAGGCTCCTCCCGCTTGGGCTGTGGATGCTCAGGCTCCTCCTGCTTGGGCTGTGGACGCTCAGGCTCCTCCCGCTTGGGCTGTGGACGCTCAGGCTCCTCCCCATAACTGCGGAAGGGACAGTGGGCGAACAGGTGATCCTGGTCGCAGAGGAGGCACCCCGACGATGGCTTGTTACATCGCCGTGGATGCCTGGCCCTTAGGCGGCACTCCTCCTCCCTGTCCTTCACCTCTTTATCTGTCTCCCGCTTGGGCTGTGGAGGCTAAACCAGCAGGCATTCACCCTCTGCTGGTGGAGATGGGGACAGCAGGTACTCCTCTGCTGGTGGTCCTGCTACCTGGGCTGCTGTTCCGTTTATCGTTGCCTCCAGGTAGCTGAGGAGAAACTCCACACCTTCCTCCAAGGTGTTTGGGGTGTGTTCCTGCTGATAGGCCTCCCATCTCTCACTGTCCATCATCCACAGGGCCCGAACGACTATGGGCAGAGCCTGGGCCTCCAGCCCAGCATTCTCCAGGAACCAGTCCCGCCATTTTGTGGCGTCTTCTGCCATTATATATATATATATATATATATATATATATATATTTTTTTTTTTTTTTTTTTTTTTTAAAACAAAACCCCTCCTGGTCTGACGCTTGGAGGCGCGGCTATCCCACGATGACACCACGTGTCACAAAGACGGCCAGAGTGGGTGGCGTCAGACCAGAAAAGGAATACACAGACAGAGACGGTGGTGATGATGAGCTGAGTGCAATGGCTGCACTCAGCGTTTATTAACAAATAAAAAGGTTTAACAGTACAAAACAGGACACGGCACTGGTAGCCAAAAGAAACATAAACAAAACGGACTAAACACTTAACAAACGGTGCACGGAGACAAACAAACACGGTGAGTACAAACAACTATTATATTTACGATCTTACGTTCTCCTTCTCTCTCACCCGTTCTCCACTCTCGAACACCCAACCCTGAGTGCAAGAAATGTGCGTCTATTTATACTGTTGTGCTGGGATTCAATTACTAATTAATTATTCACTTGAATCCCAGCACGTGAATTAATTCTGTGCAACCCCGTGCTCACATATTACATTTAACCAGCACGTGAAGTGATTTGTGCTCTCCTCGTGCCTAAATACAAATCTACACTTTTTAAATACACGTGAAACACAGACCCGTTTATATCCCGTGTACCAATCTATACACCAACATTAACATACGCACGCATACATACACAAAACACACAAATGCACACAGGGGCGGGGCACTTTGCCACACTACCCACAAATGTGTAGAAATTATTACTAGACTCTACTTCTAACTTATTGTTTGTTATAAACATTTTTTTATTTGAAAAGTTACAATTTTAATATAACGTTTGCGTTACAGTTGTGATCATTTAAGCTGTTCTACTTTATTATTATTATTATTATTATTATTATTATTTATTAGCATATATATATATATATATATATATATATGTAATTAAACAATATTTAATGTATTTTATATTTACTGCAAATGCTCTTATGTAATCACGTGAGGAGCAAGCAAATAAAATACAACCATTTATGATGCAAAAAAAACATTGATACATATAACAAATAAATATAATACGAATAAATGCCAATAAAAAAGCAAACGTAACGTTCAGTAAGTAAAACGCCGAGATGTTTCACCCTGTCCTCTCTTCGCATCACGAAACCTAATCGCCACGTGACTCGTACGTTAATATGTCACATGACTCGGGCGGGGGAGAGGGGGGAAGAGGCAGATTTTGCCATGACACCGCCACTGGTTGAAATGGAGTTTGTAATGGGCTGGATACGTCTTTCAAACGTTGAACGTAGCTGATGGAGGTCCAGGGCAGGATCTTTTGATGGTAAATTGAGCTGGCTGTGTGGGAGCGGGGGAGGAGTAACGAGAGATTCCGCAGACAAAGCTTCGTGGTGGATTTAATAATAGAGCTAAAGTAAGGGAATGTCGATGTCTTGTCGAAGGACCTTGAACGTTTAGCGGAGGACCAGTCTTTCTGATAAAGTTGCAGACAGGTTGAGTAATGAAGCTGCGGTTTGGACGGCGCTGTTGCTGAGGTGGAGACCGGGTGGAACAGGAAAGAGTAACGTTGGAGCTCTTGAAGCCGAAAAGAGAAGCTGAGTGAAAGAAAGATCACGTGAGCAGGTAGGAAAATGATTGATAATATCTTGGCAGCGCTGTGAGAGAAATGACCTGCAGTGAGCGAGGCAATGAAGTGTAGAGATTAGCGTTGGAGCACGAAATGACGGGGTCTGAGCGTTTACTAGAAAAAGAAAAACACTAGACAGCAAAGGTGCAAGTGATCAGGGCTTAAATAGAAAATATATACTAATTAACAGGATATCAGAAAATTAGAAGCCCCCAGCCCCACACCCCCTGAACCACGCAGGCTAACATTTAATTCCTGCCTTCATAGGTTTCATGAAATGGTTCTGATGGAAAAAGTGTTCATCACAAGTAACAAATTCTTATTACTTAAAAGTTCATTATTTCTTGGCTGTGTACATCACGCTCAGCTTTGAATTGTGTCCATGTACACAGTGCCTGGTTCTTTGATACACAGTGATCATGCACACAACAGTCTACAGATGATTTACATGAGCGTTCACAGAGCAACTTCCAATATTTAAATATCTAACTCTAGGGTAGCCAACCCTGGTCCTGGGAAGTTATAGGGTCTTCTGGGTTTTGTTTTACTCAAGCTCCTTACTAAGTTACTTGACTCAATGATTGGGTTTAAAAGGGAATTCAAGTTGTTTTTGTGTGTGTGGTACATGCTCCCATATGCGACAACTGTCTAAGTAAGGTTTGTGTTTTGTTTTTATTTTATTTTTGTACACTATTAAATTGCAGTCAAGGTCTTCTGAAGCCATCTTGGAAACAAACAGAGCACTGCAGACTGCAATTTAATAGTGTGCACACACCTTACTTAAACAGCTGCAGCAACATATGAGAACATGTAACACAAAAAAAAAGAATTGCTTCCCAATAGTATTCAGTAATGTGTTTTGCATACATGTGTAATAGATTTGTAATAGATTTAAAATGTGTGTTAAGTTATACATTTTGCTTTTAAAGTACTGTAGCGTGCATGGGGTCTGGGCTGTAGATGTCGTAAGACATAAGCCTGATACGCTCCAAACAAAGGCTCTTTTGTACAGCAGTATCGGTGCTGTGTTTCACCTCGCCCTGTGGTGGACCCCAGCTTGCGCAATCCTTTTTGTACACGTTCTGTCCTACTACTTTACCAATGTTTTTGTTGTAAATGCTGGTGAGTGGGTTTGCTTAACACATTGTACAAGGACATTCCAAGCTGTCTTGCATGCTGTTTGTTGCTCCACAGTGTCGAAGTCGGATTGCTATGTGCAGGCTTACCTCCCCACAGCCTCCCGCCAGCCCCAGCGCACTCACACTGTGCCTAACAGCAGGGACCCTGTCTGGGACCATGTCTTCCGATAGCGCCTCTGCAGAGGAGTCAAGGTGAGCCGCGTACTCCGCTGCAGAGGCGCTATCGGAAGACATGGTCTGGGGTGTCTGCTGCTTCGGTCCATGTTGCAGCAGGATGTTGTTTTAGTGCTTAGTTTGTTTTTAACCTTTCAGCTGCTTATCCTGCAATTTCGACTTGCAGCACATGTTGGGCAAAATTTGCCGATCCCGTCTCAATAGTCGTGCAGTGCTCTGTGCATTTGCAAAGTTTAGTTTGCCTTTTAGTTTGCCTGTCTGCTGTTTTCAAAGAAGTCTCTTTCTGCATCACCCCTTATAAAAGTTAATTCTGGTATTTTTGCAGTTTCACCTTTTCTACAGAAGCATATTGGTGCATAATTGGGGGAGTGTTGTTATTACTAGAGCCATGCGTTTTTCGCGATTTAGTTTTTTAAACTGTATTTCAGTCCTCCAGCCACAAGATGCTGATATAGCCTACTCATTCAGCAACTGATTGTGCAATCATTAACAATCATCCCATCTCAGTTAGTCATTCTGTTACCACTAAGTACACGTATTGGCAGGCTGATTAATAGAGAGGTGTACGTGTAGCGGTTTACAATTATTTAATCATGCATCTCTGTGTTAGTTATACAGTTTAAAAATATTTCTGAGAATGTGTAAATAAATGTATTTAAATGCTTTAATTTACCAGGAACACATATAGTTTGTGGGTCGACTATCCTTACTCCTAACTCATTAAAGGTTGGAGCTCTAGAAATGGCTGAAGATAGGAAAGATATGCTTTAAAATCTCAACTCTGCATTGTGACGCATGACAAGGGACTAGTAAATATGTTACAGTGGTTTCAAAGATGTAGAGAGTCCATCAAACATGTAATAGTCGCAGAATTAATATACCGAGCACAAGAGGAGCACAGCACAGTTGACACAATAAACAAGCTGTTAAAACTTTCTGTTTCTGAAAAACTGTCTATAAACCAGATCAATGCAAAAGGAAACCGCATTTTATTCAACTACATCTGTTAATACTACGTCCGCTCTGTTAATCAACCTGTCAATGCACATACTTTGTAGTAATAGAATGCCTAATTGAGATGATTAATATAACACAGTGGGGTGATTGTTTCGTGAGGTGGCTCTCAGCCTCTTGCGGTTGAGGACTGAAATATAGCTTAAAAAAACAACTCTGGGGAGTTCCCTGGGGGCGGTGCACAATTATCCAAGCGCGGCTCGGGTAGGGACGGTTTGAGTCGGCTGGGTAATCCTTGCCTCAAAGCGCACTAGCGACTCCTGTGGTGGCCGGGCGCCTGCGAGTTAGCTGAGTTGTCTGCAGAACTGCGTTTCCTCCGACGCAATAGCTCTGGTTGACTTCACTGTTGGCTTGCCGTTTGAAAAAAGGAGGTCGGGTGACAGAACTCGCTTCAGAGGACACATGTGCTTGAGTTGCAGCACTGAGACAAGGTCTTCAAAACAATTGTAATATAGACTTTAATATGTATTTCTTGAAATAATGGCACAGTTATCTCACAAAAACGGAAGTAAAGGCTTCCGTTTTCATGAGATAATTATGTTGTTATTTTGAGATACTGCAAGTATCTTTCAAGTAGTTTTTACTTTTGTTGTTATGAGATAACTGTCATTATATTATGACATACTTGCACTATTTTATTTTAATTCTATGTAGCACCAATATACATGTGTACTTTTCCCTTGGTTATGTTCTGCATGTACTATAGTTTGCTGTGTTTTTCCATGTTCAATGATATACCTCACTGTGCCTTGCTATTCATTCCGGTGCTTACCTATGCTTTCCAGTATGCTTCCACTGTGCTTTATTACACTTCACTGTGTTTGTACTGAAGGAAACAAAGCATCCTCATCCTCTCCTCCCATTAGAATGTGCTGGAGCTCAGCCTGTGTGACGAAGACGCCCTCAAAGATGACTGCCACGCCTCTGTTCTGTGTGACGTGGGAGGGTTGACTCCAGGACAATCTGAGAAGTGCACCTTTACTCTTAAAGAAGAGGTACGGCCTGGCCAGGCTGAGTAGTTTACATTACAAAAACAAAACAACGAACACTTCAATAAAAGGCTATCTCCGGATACAGCAACTGCTGTGCTCCCAAAAACAGGTGCATTCATTGTATTAATAAGAAAGACCAATGATTAGCAGTCTATCAGTATACCAGTGTGCTTGAATGTACATTCATACAATAAGCCTGTCTTCCTTTATGTTTACAGAATAGCCAGTGCCCCTCTAATGTAGATGTCCTGTCTGTTTTATAGTCTAATGAAGAGCTGCAGGTAGAATTTGAGTTGCATGAAAGGTGAGTGTCT
>NW_026707793.1:0-20436 GCF_902713425.1 Acipenser ruthenus
TAATGTAAAAAAAAAAAAAAAAAAAAAATTGGCATTTCACTCCTAATGGTGATTAAATGGATGCCCTGAGATGCATTGAAAATATACACCGGCATGTAAATGCTTGGAGTGGATCCATGCTTTAATTAGTACATTTGCATCTCGTTTTCATTAAGATGATCTATAGTGGGGTAGGAGAGCCATGCAAGCGTGCTGGTGTGTTCATGCATTTTTAGTGGTATTTAGCCAAGACAGAAACAGGGACAGCATCTGCGCCATCAATCATACTGGAGGCAGATGCATTCTTTTATTAACTTTGCGCCCTTTACCATTATTATTAAAATGTAAAAAATGTACAACATCATTATGCATTTTAATTGAATTACCCCCTTCCCCTTCCCCTTTCTCCACTGCAAGGTGTATTCTTCCAAGCCTGCTCACTTATTAATTCCTCGTCACCTAGATGTTTGCTTAAGCCCAGGACCCCATTATTTCATGCCTGTCTGAACACTGCATTGGCTGGGCTGGAAGAAAAAGAAACCAAGCCCAATGCTAACCGAAGTACCTTCCCATCCTAGAGCTACACCCCCATGTCTGGATATGTCTTTGTCACTTACATTTGAAGCTTACCACATTCTAATTGCATCAGATTGGTGTGCGTCTAAAAATATTTTTCTGAAGATAGTGCATTAAACTCTAATATATTTTTATAACACTGAACTTTTACTTGAACAAATACATTATGTACTTAATAGACTAGGCTTTTTTTTTACCTCAATGTCATTCAAACTCAAGATTACTAACTCCATCAATCAAGCGTCTTTCTATATGAAGGGGTATATTTTATTTATTTATTTATTTATTCTACAGTAGTTTTTTTTTCCCATCATGTCCATGGGGAACAGAGAAACTAGATCACTTCAAAACAGGTTATTTGATTCAGATGTTGCATGCTACAGTGGTTGCTTCCTTTATACTAAGAGAATAAAAATACCTCCTTCATCCCAGCCCTCAGCTCTAACCGATAGAGCTCCTTCCCTCCCAGTCCTCAGCTCTAACCGATAGAGCTCCTTCCCTCCCAGTCCTCAGCTCTAACCGATAGAGCTCCTCCCCTCCCAGTCCTAAGCTCTAACCGATAGAGCTCCTTCCCTCCCAGTCCTCAGCTCTAACCGATAGAGCTCCTTCCCTCCCAGTCCTCAGCTCTAACCGATAGAGCTCCTTCCCTCCCAGTCCTCAGCTCTAACCGATAGAGCTCCTTCCCTCCCAGTCCTCAGATCTAACCGATAGAGCTCCTTCCCTCCCAGTCCTCAGCTCTAACCGATAGAGCTCCTTCCCTCCCAGTCCTCAGCTCTAACCGATAGAGCTCCTTCCCTCCCAGTCCTCAGCTCTAACCGATAGACCTCCTTCCCTCCCAGTCCTCAGCTCTAACCGATAGAGCTCCTTCCCGTCCAGTCCTCAGCTCTAACCGATAGAGCTCTTTCCCTCCCAGTCCTCAGCTCTAACCGATAGAGCTCCTTCCCTCCCAGTCCTCAGCTCTAACCGATAGACCTCCTTCCCTCCCAGTCCTCAGCTCTAACCGATAGAGCTCCTTCCCGCCCAGTCCTCAGCTCTAACCGATAGAGCTCCTTCCCGCCCAGTCCTCAGCTCTAACCGATAGAGCTCCTTCCCGCCCAGTCCTCAGCTCTAACCGATAGAGCTCCTTCCCTCCCAGTCCTCAGCTCTAACCGATAGAGCTCCTTCCCTCCCAGTCCTCAGCTCTAACCGATAGAGCTCCTTCCCTCCCAGTCCTCAGCTCTAACCGATAGAGCTCCTTCCCTCCCAGTCCTCAGCTCTAACCGATAGAGCTCCTTCCCTCCCAGTCCTCAGCTCTAACCGATAGAGCTCCTTCCCTCCCAGTCCTCAGCTCTAACCGATAGACCTCCTTCCCTCCCAGTCCTCAGCTCTAACCGATAGAGCTCCTTCCCGTCCAGTCCTCAGCTCTAACCGATAGAGCTCCTTCCCTCCCAGTCCTCAGCTCTAACCGATAGAGCTCCTTCCCTCCCAGTCCTCAGCTCTAACCGATAGAGCTCCTTCCCTCCCAGTCCTCAGCTCTAACCGATAGAGCTCCTTCCCTCCCTGTCCTCAGCTCTTACCGATAGAGCTCCTTCCCTCCCAGTCCTCAGCTCTAACCGATAGAGCTCCTTCCCTCCCAGTCCTCAGCTCTAACCGATAGAGCTCCTTCCCTCCCAGTCCTCAGCTCTAACCGATAGAGCTCCTTCCCTCCCAGTCCTCAGCTCTAACCGATAGAGCTCCTTCCCTCCCAGTCCTCAGCTCTAACCGATAGAGCTCCTTCCCGCCCAGTCCTCAGCTCTAACCGATAGAGCTCCTTCCCTCCCAGTCCTCAGCTCTAACCGATAGAGCTCCTTCCCTCCCAGTCCTCAGCTCTAACCGATAGAGCTCCTTCCCTCCCAGTCCTCAGCTCTTACCGATAGAGCTCCTTCCCTCCCTGTCCTCAGCTCTTACCGATAGAGCTCCTTCCCTCCCAGTCCTCAGCTCTAACCGATAGAGCTCCTTCCCTCCCAGTCCTCAGCTCTAACCGATAGAGCTCCTTCCCTCCCAGTCCTCAGCTCTAACCGATAGAGCTCCTTCCCTCCCAGTCCTCAGCTCTAACCGATAGAGCTCCTTCCCTCCCAGTCCTCAGCTCTAACCGATAGAGCTCCTTCCCTCCCAGTCCTCAGCTCTAACCGATAGAGCTCCTTCCCTCCCAGTCCTCAGCTCTAACCGATAGAGCTCCTTCCCTCCCAGTCCTCAGCTCTAACCGATAGACCTCCTTCCCTCCCAGTCCTCAGCTCTAACCGATAGACCTCCTTCCCTCCCAGTCCTCAGCTCTAACCGATAGAGCTCCTTCCCTCCCAGTCCTCAGCTCTAACCGATAGAGCTCCTTCCCTCCCAGTCCTCAGCTCTAACCGATAGAGCTCCTTCCCTCCCAGTCCTCAGCTCTAACCGATAGAGCTCCTTCCCTCCCAGTCCTCAGCTCTAACCGATAGAGCTCCTTCCCTCCCAGTCCTCAGCTCTAACCGATAGAGCTCCTTCCCTCCCAGTCCTCAGCTCTAACCGATAGAGCTCCTTCCCTCCCAGTCCTCAGCTCTAACCGATAGAGCTCCTTCCCTCCGCTCTAACCGATAGAGCTCCTTCCTCCCAGTCCTCAGCTCTAACCGATAGAGCTCCTTCCCTCCCAGTCCTCAGCTCTAACCGATAGAGCTCCTTCCCTCCCAGTCCTCAGCTCTAACCGATAGAGCTCCTTCCCTCCCAGTCCTCAGCTCTAACCGATAGAGCTCCTTCCCTCCCAGTCCTCAGCTCTAACCGATAGAGCTCCTTCCCTCCCAGTCCTCAGCTCTAACCGATAGAGCTCCTTCCCTCCCAGTCCTCAGCTCTAATCGATAGACCTCCTTCCCTCCCAGTCCTCAGCTCTAACCGATTGAGCTCCTTCCCTCCCAGTCCTCAGCTCTAACCGATAGAGCTCCTTCCCTCCCAGTCCTCAGCTCTAACCGATAGAGCTCCTTCCCTCCCAGTCCTCAGCTCTAATCGATAGACCTCCTTCCCTCCCAGTCCTCAGCTCTAACCGATAGAGCTCCTTCCCTCCCAGTCCTCAGCTCTAACCGATAGAGCTCCTTCCCTCCCAGTCCTCAGCTCTAACCGATAGAGCTCCTTCCCTCCCAGTCCTCAGCTCTAACCGATAGAGCTCCTTCCCTCCCAGTCCTCAGCTCTAACCGATAGAGCTCCTTCCCTCCCAGTCCTCAGCTCTAACCGATAGAGCTCCTTCCCTCCCAGTCCTCAGCTCTAACCGATAGAGCTCCTTCCCTCCCAGTCCTCAGCTCTAACCGATAGAGCTCCTTCCCTCCCAGTCCTCAGCTCTAACCGATAGAGCTCCTTCCCTCCCAGTCCTCAGCTCTAACCGATAGAGCTCCTTCCCGCCCAGTCCTCAGCTCTAACCGATAGAGCTCCTTCCCGCCCAGTCCTCAGCTCTAACCGATAGAGCTCCTTCCCTCCCAGTCCTCAGCTCTAACCGATAGAGCTCCTTCCCTCCCAGTCCTCAGCTCTAACCGATAGAGCTCCTTCCCTCCCAGTCCTCAGCTCTAACCGATAGAGCTCCTCCCCTCCCAGTCCTCAGCTCTAACCGATAGAGCTCCTTCTCTCCCAGTCCTCAGCTCTAACCGATAGAGCTCCTTCCCTCCCTGTCCTCAGCTCTTACCGATAGAGCTCCTTCCCTCCCAGTCCTCAGCTCTAACCGATAGAGCTCCTTCCCTCCCAGTCCTCAGCTCTAACCGATAGAGCTCCTTCCCTCCCAGTCCTCAGCTCTAACCGATAGAGCTCCTTCCCTCCCAGTCCTCAGCTCTAACCGATAGAGCTCCTTCCCGCCCAGTCCT
Organism: Acipenser ruthenus; assembly: GCF_902713425.1. Classification (NCBI taxonomy): domain Eukaryota; kingdom Metazoa; phylum Chordata; class Actinopteri; order Acipenseriformes; family Acipenseridae; genus Acipenser; species Acipenser ruthenus. Next base: position 4,386 of record NW_026707793.1, read on the forward strand.
CAGCTCTAACCGATAGAGCTCCTTCCCTCCCAGTCCTCAGCTCTAACCGATAGACCTCCTTCCCTCCCAGTCCTCAGCTCTAACCGATAGAGCTCCTTCCCTCCCAGTCCTCAGCTCTAACCGATAGAGCTCCTTCCCTCCCAGTCCTCAGCTCTAACCGATAGAGCTCCTTCCCTCCCAGTCCTCAGCTCTAACCGATAGAGCTCCTTCCCTCCCAGTCCTCAGCTCTAACCGATAGAGCTCCTTCCCTCCCAGTCCTCAGCTCTAACCGATAGAGCTCCTTCCCTCCCAGTCCTCAGCTCTAACCGATAGAGCTCCTTCCCTCCCAGTCCTCAGCTCTAACCGATAGAGCTCCTTCCCTCCCAGTCCTCAGCTCTAACCGATAGACCTCCTTCCCTCCCAGTCCTCAGCTCTAACCGATAGAGCTCCTTCCCTCCCAGTCCTCAGCTCTAACCGATAGAGCTCCTTCCCTCCCAGTCCTCAGCTCTAATCGATAGACCTCCTTCCCTCCCAGTCCTCAGCTCTAACCGATAGAGCTCCTTCCCTCCCAGTCCTCAGCTCTAACCGATAGAGCTCCTTCCCTCCCAGTCCTCAGCTCTAACCGATAGACCTCCTTCCCTCCCAGTCCTCAGCTCTAACCGATAGAGCTCCTTCCCTCCCAGTCCTCAGCTCTAACCGATAGAGCTCCTTCCCTCCCAGTCCTCAGCTCTAACCGATAGAGCTCCTTCCCTCCCAGTCCTCAGCTCTAACCGATAGAGCTCCTTCCCTCCCAGTCCTCAGCTCTAACCGATAGAGCTCCTTCCCGTCCAGTCCTCAGCTCTAACCGATAGAGCTCCTTCCCTCCCAGTCCTCAGCTCTAACCGATAGAGCTCCTTCCCTCCCAGTCCTCAGCTCTAACCGATAGACCTCCTTCCCTCCCAGTCCTCAGCTCTAACCGATAGACCTCCTTCCCTCCCAGTCCTCAGCTCTAACCGATAGACCTCCTTCCCTCCCAGTCCTCAGCTCTAACCGATAGAGCTCCTTCCCTCCCAGTCCTCAGCTCTAACCGATAGAGCTCCTTCCCTCACAGTCCTCAGCTCTAACCGATAGAGCTCCTTCCCTCCCTGTCCTCAGCTCTAACCGATAGAGCTCCTTCCCTCCCAGTCCTCAGCTCTAACCGATAGAGCTCCTTCCCTCCCAGTCCTCAGCTCTAACCGATAGAGCTCCTTCCCTCCCAGTCCTCAGCTCTAACCGATAGAGCTCCTTCCCTCCCTGTCCTCAGCTCTAACCGATAGAGCTCCTTCCCTCCCAGTCCTCAGCTCTTACCGATAGAGCTCCTTCCCTCCCTGTCCTCAGCTCTTACCGATAGAGCTCCTTCCCTCCCAGTCCTCAGCTCTAACCGATAGAGCTCCTTCCCTCCCAGTCCTCAGCTCTAACCGATAGAGCTCCTTCCCTCCCAGTCCTCAGCTCTAACCGATAGAGCTCCTTCCCTCCCAGTCCTCAGCTCTAACCGATAGAGCTCCTTCCCTCCCAGTCCTCAGCTCTAACCGATAGAGCTCCTTCCCGCCCAGTCCTCAGCTCTAACCGATAGAGCTCCTTCCCGCCCAGTCCTCAGCTCTAACCGATAGAGCTCCTTCCCTCCCAGTCCTCAGCTCTAACCGATAGACCTCCTTCCCTCCCAGTCCTCAGCTCTAACCGATAGAGCTCCTTCCCTCCGTCCTCAGCTCTAACCGATAGAGCTCCTTCCCTCCCAGTCCTCAGCTCTAACCGATAGAGCTCCTTCCCTCCCAGTCCTCAGCTCTAACCGATAGAGCTCCTTCCCTCCCAGTCCTCAGCTCTAACCGATAGAGCTCCTTCCCTCCCAGTCCTCAGCTCTAACCGATAGAGCTCCTCCCCTCCCAGTCCTCAGCTCTAACCGATAGACCTCCTTCCCTCCCAGTCCTCAGCTCTAACCGATAGAGCTCCTTCCCTCCCAGTCCTCAGCTCTAACCGATAGAGCTCCTTCCCTCCCAGTCCTCAGCTCTAACCGATAGAGCTCCTTCCCTCCCAGTCCTCAGCTCTAACCGATAGACCTCCTTCCCTCCCAGTCCTCAGCTCTAACCGATAGAGCTCCTTCCCTCCCAGTCCTCAGCTCTAATCGATAGAGCCCCTCCCCTCCCAGTCCTCAGCTCTAACCGATAGAGCTCCTTCCCTCCCTGTCCTCAGCTCTAACCGATAGAGCTCCTTCCCTCCCAGTCCTCAGCTCTAACCGATAGAGCTCCTTCCCTCCCAGTCCTCAGCTCTAACCGATAGAGCTCCTTCCCTCCCAGTCCTCAGCTCTAACCGATAGAGCTCCTTCCCTCCCAGTCCTCAGCTCTAACCGATAGAGCTCCTTCCCTCCCAGTCCTCAGCTCTAATCGATAGAGCCCCTCCCCTCCCAGTCCTCAGCTCTAACCGATAGAGCCCCTTCCCTCCCTGTCCTCAGCTCTAACCGATAGAGCTCCTTCCCTCCCAGTCCTCAGCTCTAACCGATAGAGCTCCTTCCCTCCCAGTCCTCAGCTCTAACCGATAGAGCCCCTCCCCTCCCAGTCCTCAGCTCTAACCGATAGAGCTCCTTCCCTCCCAGTCCTCAGCTCTAACCGATAGAGCTCCTTCCCTCCCAGTCCTCAGCTCTAACCGATAGAGCTCCTTCCCTCCCAGTCCTCAGCTCTAACCGATAGAGCTCCTTCCCTCCCAGTCCTCAGCTCTAACCGATAGAGCTCCTTCCCTCCCAGTCCTCAGCTCTAACCGATAGAGCTCCTTCCCGCCCAGTCCTCAGCTCTAACCGATAGACCTCCTTCCCTCCCAGTCCTCAGCTCTAACCGATAGACCTCCTTCCCTCCCAGTCCTCAGCTCTAACCGATAGAGCTCCTTCCCTCCCAGTCCTCAGCTCTTACCGATAGAGCTCCTTCCCTCCCAGTCCTCAGCTCTAACCGATAGAGCTCCTTCCCTCCCAGTCCTCAGCTCTAACCGATAGAGCTCCTTCCCTCCCAGTCCTCAGCTCTAACCGATAGAGCTCCTTCCCTCCCAGTCCTCAGCTCTAACCGATAGAGCTCCTTCCCTCCCTGTCCTCAGCTCTAACCGATAGAGCTCCTTCCCTCCCTGTCCTCAGCTCTAACCGATAGAGCTCCTTCCCTCCCAGTCCTCAGCTCTAACCGATAGAGCTCCTTCCCTCCCAGTCCTCAGCTCTAAGCACTCTAACCACACTGCCTCCTGGCTCCTAGTCTTCATCTTTAACATGTACCGTGTATAATACTGTGTATAATAATTTGATAAGAGAATACAAATTAAATGCTGGTGAGCTGAATAAATAAAAAAAAAAACATCTTAGACTCAAAACAGTTACTTTTTAATACCGTCAAAAGTTTTTAACTGAATTTTCCAGACAACTGAGGGTTTTTTCTTGCAAGGTGTACATCTGACCACAGTTCTAAGTAACTGAAGTGAAACATGTTATGAAGTAAGAATATTTAATACTTTGAAACTGGTGAAAGTGGCTGTGTTATTTCTACCTTGACAGGATTCAGAAGGAAAAATCTAGTGATGCCTTTCAAAGGAAGGAGGTATTTTCAAGGAGCTTAACGGTGCTTTAAGAATGATCATCTAACAGAACTGAGCATTGTAACAAATACAGAAGGTCTGAGTTTATATTCAGTCCCATCTCACTGCATTAGAAAAAGAAAGAGTACTGTGTTAAAATTCTAATATCTAAATGTCTATATTTCTAAACAGTAACACTTTACATTATTGGTTACATTCTCAGAGTTCAAATCATCTTTGGCACATTTTTTTCAGAGAGGAGAAACACACAGAGTAAAGATAACAAACTAGATAAATACAACGAAGACTTTTAACTGAGGAACTTGCAAGTAGATTGTCGTTTCGTATTTGTTTTAGAATTGCAGTGGTGTTTTTCTTTCCTTTCAGGTAAAAAATGGTACTAATGATGATTTGGAGTAAATAGCTTTGAGAATCTATCCCTATACTGTAATTACACTGTAATTGTCAATAAGAGCATGGCAGTGGTGGCAGTGAGAAGCACATTTCGGGGTGGGGAGGGGGGAGCTATGTGAATAAGCTGTGTTTTTTGATAAAGCAGAGTGCACAGAATAGTGTTATGAGAGGGTTAAGGACCCTGTCCCCTGACTTGGCTCATAATCATACCATTTGTATGTGTTGTATAGTTAGCGCCATCAATGCTGAAATTCCAGGCCACTTCAATAGACGTGCTGGGATTATCAAGTAGCATGTAAACCTTCACATCAGGGTTTTTACATCCGAGTAAAATTGGTTTAATTGGAGACACTAACTTTCCGTAATTTACTCTGTAATTAACATCTCGTCATGATGAAAGGCAGTACATTTGAAAGAATAACTTTTGCAACAGATGAAGCCAGAGGTAGAACACTTATGAATTTTTCTTTTATTGTCAGCCCTTCTTCAACAACTTGATTCACTAATCGCTCACTATTTAAGAACACCACAATAGCTTTATTTATTTTGTGAAGCTGATTTAATATTATTATAACCAATTTTTTCTTCAACTAACAATTAACATTCCTCTGCTGTTACTAAAGTGTTGGGGATGCATTTAAAACATGCCTGCGGGTCAACGACCCGCTCCCCCCAGAACTAGAGCTCATAGCAGCTATAAATACATAAAAAAAAGAAATAAATAAAAAAGACAAATAATAAATAAGTAAATAAATAAATAAGATAGAACCCTAAATGTTCCACTTGCACAACACTCACTCCATACTCCGCCCAACCCCTCTCACAAACCTACAATCCTCCATGGGAGAGAGAGAGAGAGAGAGAGAGAGAGAGAGAGAGAGAGAGATTTTATTCTAGATAATAATTATAAATAGCTTAAATTATAAATATGAGATCGCTTAAAATTAGCTCCTGGAATATTCAGGGTTTGTGTTCGTGTGTTCACAGACCCTGAATTGTTCAGAAATATAAATAACATAGATATAATTATTCTCCACGAGACGTGGTGCCGTGCTGATGTGTCCACTCACTGTCCCTAAGGCTACAGGGAGATTATAGTGCCCTCCCTGAAACACTCACATGTAAAACGTGGCAGAGACTCAGGGGGGATCATTGTGTGGTACAGAGAGGAGCTCACCGACTCTATTAGGCCAATAAGAACAGGAGAGACCCACCTGTGGCTAAAAATGAGTAATAGCATTGTCACCTGCCAAACAGATATCTGCCTGTGTGCAGCCTACATCTCGCCATCGGACTCCCCTTATTACAAGGAAGACACCTTTCACGATCTCCAGACAGAGATCTGCCACTTTCAGGCCCAGGGAAGTGTGCTGCTCTGCGGTGACTTTAATGCCAGAACAGACACTCTGCCTGACTTCATGAACTCACAGGGGAACAGCCACATATTCGGACAATCCCCTCTATACCACACGCACATGACTACAAACAGGAATAGCCATGACAGTGTGGTAAATAAAAATGGGAGACAATTATTGAATCTCTGTCAAGGCCTAGGTCTATATATCATGAATGGCAGGATCAGAGGAGACTCTTTAGGTAGGTTTACATACAGCTCAGCTCTTGGTAACAGTGTGGTGGACTATGCCATCACTGACCTGGACCCCTCCGTTATTAATGCATTCACTGTCAGACCACAAACCCCCTGTCAGATCACAGCCAAATCACTGTGTTCATAAAAAGAACAGAGCAGATCAACAACACACAGACACAGCCCTGTAAGCTGTACAATCTAAACCATTCCTACAGATGGGCTCCAAACAGCACAGAAATATACAAAGAAGCAATTGGCACCAATGAAATAGAAACCCTAATACAAACATTTCAAAACACACAGTATCAACACACAAAAACAGGAGTAACTCTGGCTGTAAAATATTTGAATAACATATTTAGAAAAGCAGCAGTAAAATATAAATTAAAAATAGTAAATCGGAAAAACAACCAAAAAGAATAAAATCAAAGAAAACTGGTTTGATGAAGAATGTAAAACTAGAACGGAAAAACTAAGACAGCTATCCAATCAAAAACATAAAGATCCAGACAGCCCAGATTTACGCCTCAGATACTGTGAGGCACTGAAACAATACAAACACACTCTAAGAAATAAAAAACAAGACTATATTAATAAGCAACTCAGTGAAATTGAGGAGTCAATAAACCAAAATCATTTTTGGGAAACCTGGAACAACCTAAATTCAACAAAAAATGAATAATTGGCCATCCAAAACGGAAACATTTGGAAAAAACATTTTTTAAAACCTTTACAAAGAAATACAAAACAAAGAACAAAAAACTCAAAATGCCATTTGTGAAAAACTAAAAAAATTAGAATCCTGTATTAAGGACAATCAGAACCCCCTAGACACCCCAATCACGACGGAGGAGCTGAATGATAAACTCAAGGCCCTCAAATCAAGAAAAGCGAGTGGGCCTGACAGCATCAACGCTGAGATGCTGAAGCACAACAGCCCCAAGCTGCAGGAGGCCCTGCTCAAACTCCTCAATCTCGTACTGAGAGCTGTGTATTTCCCTAAGACCTGGAACCAAGGGCTTATAACACCCATATATAAAAGTGGAGACAAATTCAACCCCAATAACTACCGGGGCATCTGTGTGAGTAGTAATCTGGGGAAGGTGTTCTCATTAACGCCCAGATACTGGCCTTCCTTACCGAACACAGTGTCTTGAGTAAGAGTCAGATTGGATTCCTACCAAAACACTGCACTTCTGATCATGTTTACACCCTACACACCGTAATAAATAAACACGTCCTTCAAACTAATAAAGGAAAAAATATTCGCCTGCTTTATAGACTTTAAAAAGGCATTTGATTCAATTTGGCATAAAGGACTATTTCTTAAACTTCTTCAAACTGGTGTAGTGGGTAAAGTCTATGACATCATAAAATCGATGTACTCAGAAAATAAGTGTGGTGTGAAAATTGGCAACAAAAGTACAGAATTCTTCACACAAGGGTGTGGGGTGAGACAGGGCTGCAGTCTGAGCCCAACACTGTTCAACATCTATATCAACGAGCTGGCCACAGTGCTGGAGCAGTCTGCAGCCCCTGGCCTCACTCTACATGACACAGAAGTTAATTTCCTGCTCTATGCAGATGACCTGGTCCTGCTGTCACCCACAGAGCAGGGGCTACAGCAGAGCCTGTCACTGCCAGAGCAGTACTGTCAGACCTGGGCCCTGGCAGTAAACATGAACAAGACCAGAGTCATGGTATTCCAGAAGAAAGCCAGATCTCAGGAAATAAGTACCACTTCACTCTAGGCAACACCACCCTAGAGCACACCAGCAGCTACACATACCTGGGTCTGACCATCAATGCATCAGGGAGCTTTAACCTAGCAGTGAATGCACTAAAGGAGAAAGCATGCACGGCTTTTTATGCCATAAAGAAGAGGCTCTACAATATAACCCCCCCCCCCCCCCCCCTGTCAAAATTTGGCTCAACATTTTTGAAATTGTAATTCAGCCAATTGCTCTTTATGGCAGTGAAGTGTGGGGTCCAATCACCAACCAGGACTACACAAAATGTGACAAACACCCCACAGAAACCCTGCATGCAGAGTTCTGCAAAAACATCATGAGATTACAAAGAAAAACACCAAACAATGCATGCAGGACTGAGTTAGGCCTTTATCCATTGATTGTTAATATCCAAAAAAGAGCATTAAAATACTGGATTCTTTTAAAAACTAGTGCCCCAAACTCACTCCATCATAAAGCCCTGCAATACCAAGAGCTCATCCCAGAAAAGAGTCCCCTCAGCCAGCTGGTCCTGAAGCTCTCCAAGCTGAGCAACACTGACATCAGTCAGCTTCATGACAGCACTGCAAAAACAATTCCAATTAGTGTAAACCAAATTACAAAACACCTGAAACACTCCTATCTGGACCACTGTGATACAAATACTAAAACACAAAACAAACTAGAGTGCTATCAGACCCTAAATAAAAATTACACCCTGGCAGATTACCTGGTAACTGACAGAAACACAAAGCAGAGGCAGATCCTGACCAAATACCGGCTCAGTGACCACAATCTGGCCATTGAAAAAGGCCGACAGAGGCAAATCTGGCTGGCCAGGGAGAACAGGCACTGTGGTCACTGTGAGACAGGAGAGGTCGAGACAGAGATTCACTTCCTGACACAGTGTGAAAAATATAAAAACATGAGACATTTTCTTCCCCAAATTCTGCGATTTAGTCCCAGAATTCCCCAAAACGTGCGATACCCAGAAGCTGTCAATCCTGCTGGGGGAAGACAAACACACAGCCAGACTGGCTGGTCAATACGTGGAGACCTGTCATAGCCTGAGGGACAGACTGTGAACACGTCACACGAGAGAGGGAAAAGAGAGAGAGAGGGAGGGATTCTGTTTAATATAGAGAGAGGGAGGGAGGGGGGATTCGGTTTAATACAGAGGGAGGGAGGGGGCACTGTTTAATAGAGGGGGAAGGGGGTACTGTTTGATAGAGGTGAAGAGAGGGATTCTGTTTACTATAGAGGGAGGGAGGGGGGTACTGTTTAATATAGAGGAGGGATACTGTTAACTATTTAAAAAAAAAAATTATTTGTCTGTATATTTGTCTGTATATTTGAGTCGGTTATGCCATGTATGTGCTTTGGCAACACAATTATTTTTATTGTCATGCCAATAAAGCCAATTTGAATTGAATTGAGAGAGAGGCAGACAGACAGAAAGAGACAGAGAGGTATTCCACAGAAGGTACTGGTGGTATGCAGGTGTTATTTAAGTTAGTTTTTTGTTTCCCTAGCCTTGCTGCTAAAGGTATCATGAAGATAGCATGCCTGGTTGTTCATTTTTCTTTTTGATTTGGTAAAACTTGCTTCTGTTAGTAAAATAATATTGTTTCTCTTGAAACTGTGGCCAAATCCTAGTCTTTTATACACTTCCCCACAAGGGCTAAAACAAACCCGCTTACAAGTGTCTAAACTTCAGGAGGACTGAGGATGTGCATAAAGAGTGTGAAGAAGCCTGTGCCTGGAGGGATCCTTCAGATGAGTGGAAGTAAAATAATAATGCACACAACCTCTGGAGGACCACAAGCAATGAGTTTATTACCTCCTTTCAAACACAACAGCCTACTCCCAGCTCGTCTTGAAAACTCCAAACTCACCCTAAAGGGCCTCCAGTAACCCAAGACCGCCATCCACTTCTCCTAATAGGGATCTTATTAACTGAACCATTTGTAGGCGTCGACGCAGCAAACACAATCTTTTAGTTGTAAATGTGAACATCATTGTGGGACACTGAAGCTTTAACTACCATGTGGAAGGGTAGTTTTGCTATCAAGACATGACATACGGCAGGACTAGCAGAAACAGAACTCACAGAATGTGATTAAGCAATGGGGTGTGCATATTTCTTTTCCAAAGTAAAGAACAGACAGATCAAAAGATACTGGCCCATGGTCACCCAAGCAGATAGCTATTATAGTGTCTGGTAAAGAGAGCACAGGCAACACTCTCCTTGAGCCCTCAGCTGAACTGAGGGGAGGTGGTCCCTGAGCATGTGGTCAAGCTAAATTGGCAATCCACCATTCAATTTAGCCTAACCACATTCTGCAGATGTTTTTTTTCTTCTTTTTAGGCTGGGAATTTTTTTTAACCCCATCCCTACCAACCCCATCTGCCCTGTCAACTGCTAACTTATCCTGCTAACTTATCAGACAACAACTCATTACAGTGAAGCCTGTTAGTCAAGGGTTATTGAAAACATTTTATTCTAGGAGTGACTGGCCACTGAAAACAGATGCCCTCTTTGTTCAGAGGAAAGACAAGAGTTTACTGTTCTTATGAATATCCAGTGAAGACAAAGCACAACATACACTTGCCCAGTTCCTAGCTGCTGATCTTAGATGATGCCCTCTGTCTATTGACACTTAAGTTTCAACTATGGTTCTGGTTTCTGTGATTCGCTTAAAGTATTGGTTAAGGTTTACTTTGTCAACTCCTATAACATTTGAAAGACTTCAATCAAGTGCCCCGCTCCTCCCAATCTTTTTTGTTCTGAAAAAGCAGATCAGCCCAGGAGGACTGCATTTCTTGTTCCCCCATTTCTGCTTTTCTCTCTGTACTTTGTTCAAGGATTGAAGGATGAGTCAATCACCAGAAACAGCCAACAGTGCAATGTTATTTCAGAGATGAGCTTATTTACTTAAAATGAATTACCAGGAAGACCTCTGTAAGATGAGGCCATCTCATTTCCACAAGAGACAGAGGGGGGCTTCATATCATAAATCATATGATTTATTTTATGGATTTATTTATTTATTTTACAGTTCGAAAACCTTTAAAACAGTTACAAGTGGTGTTCAGATACACAAACACAAATCTAAAACTTTAGAAATGCAGACTTTGCAGGAATGAGAGCTTGCAAAACATAAAGATTGAAATGTGATTCTGTGGAGAATGAGTGTGCAAACAAATACATGATTTATAACCATGATAAGACTAGGGAAAAGAAGCCCAGAAGAGGGATCTTTATTGGGTATACAAAAAAAGATATTAGACATACAAAAACAGGACATTAAACAAACCCATAAAATTACTTAAAGTATCACACAGTAAAAGAACAGTAAAGGAAGAAGCCGGTGTGCAACAAAGACTTTGAAAAACATTCCTAAATAACTCACAAGTTCAAGCTTAGTGAACAGGGAGAAGTATGTGAGCTTTAAGCCAGCGGTACAATGATCATGCCTATCTAACGTCAGTCACAACAGACCCGTGTGCACAGTGAACCGTGTGTTAAATATTTGCTGAATCTGTTCAACAGGGTGTCAATTTCATGGAGAGCGTCCCTTGATGCTGTCATCTACGCTACAACCAGGCAGTCAAGATGTAAACATGGGAGCTCAACTATAGCTTTACAGTGAGTGCTGGCCACACAGGACTGAGAACTGAAATAAATGCAATGTCCAACCAGTATCTCTACCCCCGACACACCTTTGTAGAGGTATGCGTTTTGTAACTCCCTGCTCACAACAGCGAGGAGCTTACCTGATTAACATAGTGGAGTCTGGTCAGCTCTTTGTGGAAACACGGCAGACACCTGCAGTTTCACACGGGCTCAGGGCTCATCACAGAGTAGAGATGATAATTAATTAACTGTCTTGTAACGTATCTCCTCTCTGTGGGCATTAATTAATAGAGTTGTACAGGGCGCAAGCAGAGAGGTGAGCATCATGACTTGTCTGTCTAGCTCTGAAGAAATCACCACGAAGCTTCTTTCCTGTGATTTGCCTTTATGATGCTAACTCTGCTGTCAAAACAAGTTGATTAAGAGGCAATGGTGGGGCATAATGAGTAGGGGTCAGGGCAAGGAGCCAGGAGACCCAGGTGCCAAATCTAGACTTGGCACACTGGGCAACCTTGGGAAAATGTATTTTTCTCTATGTGCCTCAGCATTGGATGGTTCAAAGCAATTTAGATGTTTTTATGTATTTATTTATTGGTTTATTTTAATCCCATGGGATTTTACCTCTCAGGTTTGTAAAAAAAATAAAGTACTATGATGTCTGAATTTTTAAATACAAACAAAAAACAAAAGCACAGAAAACCAATGGGGACCAGAGATAATGCTTCTAATGACAATAAAATAGATACAGTAGAATTGATTATCACTCCTTTAATCACATTCTTTACTAATTAATAGTTAGGTTCATCCATGATACAGTAAATGCTTAGTGTATGTATAGTGAAAGCACATTTAAAAAGTGCCTCGCAAACATATGTGTTCCTCAAATTTATTTTATACAAAGTCACAACTTAAATATTTTTTTATTGAGCTGAAAAAAGCCCAGGGCATATTCTGTCTTTATCTGAGAGAAACAAAGTAATAGGGTCTCAGAACCAGCAAATTTGGCAGAGACCTCAGCGCTGGGATTCAAAAGCCAGTAATTACGAAACAATGGACTCCTTGCAGGGGGAAAAAAAAACTACAACAACCTTTAAATCCAATATAGAGAATGGATCACATTCATCTAGAGGCCATCTGACTTAATGCCAGAAACTCACAATGGGTATATCCAGCAAATAAATACAGTGCCTTGCATAAGTATTCACCCCCCTTGGACTTTTCCACATTTTGTAGTGTTACAACCTGGAATTAAAATGGATTTAATTAGGATTTTTTTGTCACTGATCTACACAAAATTGTCCATAATGTCGAAGTGGGGAAAAAAATCTACATATTTTTCAAAATTATTTACAAATAAAAAACTGAAAAGTCTTGATTGCATAAGTATTCACCCCCTTTGCTGTGACACCCCTAAATAAGCTCTGGTGCAACCAATTGCCTTCAGAAGTCACATAATTAGTTGAATGGAGTCCATCTGTGTGCAATTAAAATGTCAGATTAAATACACCTGTTTCTGGAAGGCCCCAGAGTTTGTTAGAGAGCATATCTAAACAAACAGCATCATGAAGACCAAGGAGCTATCAAAACAAGTCTGGGATAAAGTTCTGGAGAAGCACCAATCAGGGTTGGGTTATAAAAAAATATCCCAAACTTTGAACATCCCCAGAGCACCGTTAAATCCATTATTAAAAAATGGAAAGAATATGGCACAACCACGACTCTGCCTAAAGAAGGCCGTCCACCAAAACTCAGTGACCAGGTAAGGAGGGCATTAGTCAGAGAAGCAACCAAGAGGCCAATGGTAACTCTGAAGGAGCTGGAGATATCCACAGCTGAGATGGGAGAAACCGTCCACGGGACAACTATAACCCGGACGCTCCACAAAGCTGGACTTTATGGAAGAGTGATGAGAAGAAAGCCGTTGCTGAAAAAAACCCATATCAAATCCTGTTTGGATTTTGCCAAAAGGCATGTGGGAGACACAGCAAACATGTGGAAAAAGGTTCTCTTGTCTGATGAGACCAAAATTGAACTTTTTGGCCTTAGCGCAAAATGCTATGTGTGGCGCAAAGCCAACACTGCTCATCACCCTGAGAACACCATCCCCACGGTGAAGCATGGTGGTGGCAGCATCATGTTATGGGGATGCTTTTCATCGGCAGGGACTGGGAAACTGGTCAGGATTGAGGGCGAGATGGATGGAGCCAAATACAGGGAAATTCTAGAGGAAAACCTGTTTCAGTCTGCAAGAGACCTGGGACTGGGGTGGAGGTTCACCCTTCCAGCAGGACAATGACCCTAAACACACAGCCAAAGCTACACTGGAGTGGTTTAAAAACAAGAAACTTTTATATGATTTTCCAAAATGCTGTGGGCTATTTGTTTGAAAAAGTTAATTCTCACCAGTGATATGTCTTACTCATACGGAAAATAAATATATTTTTAATATATGGAATTATATATATTTTTAAAACCTGAAATGTATTTATAATATATTTTCTTAAACATGACATGTTGCTTTAATATATTTATAATATACTATAAATGCATTTTGTAAATCAACATATTCACATTTATACATTTTATTTTTCTAAATTATATTCAAAATACATTGTAAAATATGTTGTAAATAAATATATTCACATTAATATATTTAAAAGTGTATGCAGTGTTTTCAAACAATATATTTATATATTGCATATAATGGGAGACTGCGACGGTCAGGCAGCACTAAATTTAAAACAAGAAGGCTTCATAAGTTTATCCATGTACAGCAGATAAAAACACAGACACTGTGATTTTAATTCGGTAAATAAGTTTATTCTTGACGGAACAAATATGGTCGTTAATCAATCTTTCTGCAGATACCAAAGTGTTACAGATACCGCATAAAAAATAACTGGGCAAAGCCTAGTATTTAGAAGAAAAAAAAGAGAGGTCAATAACAATCAAGGACACAATAGGCTGTTCATATTTTAAGTCACCTTATATTTAAACTGTATGCCCACCAATAAGAAAAAAAGAATGAAATTGTAAAAATGTATTTCCAGTTTATTAGTGTTTTTTTTACTTTCATAGCTCTATTTTCAGCAACAATTCCATAGCTATTAATGCATTTTTAATTGGATGCAGCAGTTTTTTGTAACGTCTCATAGTTTCAGAAGAACGATGTTAGCAGGTCTACAGAGAAGCAGCCCAAACACCTGTTGTAATGCAAACAGCCTTTTAGCATATGTTGAAAGCTTTTCATTTTTGTACTTGAGTGTTTTATATACACTGAATTTTTACAAAATATTGATATATTCCATTATGTTTAAAGATAGTAGTTATTTTTAAGTGAAATTGCGGAATTCCATTCCTTTCTAATTTATTTGCTTCATATCTGTTTGGTGGAACACATGCAAAATACGGTGTGTGTCCAGGCACTTTACATGATGCAATATATTGTGAATACATTATATGATACATGTTTAGTAAATATATTGAATAATACATTTCTAAAAAATACATGGACAATATAATTGATATATTGTTACCTGAAATTATATTTTAAATATATTTAAAATATGTTTAAGCAAATACATTGTAAATATATTTTCCATATGATGAAAACGGGCCAATTTTGTAATATGTTAAATATATTTTATATAACGTTACATACATAACACTGTATCATTCCCAAAGACTATGAGTTTTATATGAATATTATGTTTACAAAAATATATTTAAAATATATATTTTTTTAGTATGGTCCATGTAAGGCAAGCAAACTGAGAATTTTCTTTTACTTATTGTACGTCATGTTTAGAAAATGAAAGAAATGTGTTTGCAATATCATTTTGTGACCTCCTTTCTAAACTACACTTTTCAGATCTCCATAGTAAATGTAAGTGCGCAACAGGTAACACTTTGTTCTTACCTATAACTACTTTAAAGCTGTTCCCTGTCTCACTGTGTTAGCTGCTCCATGGACTCACGGCAGGAATTCACCCAGGATTCTCTGCTGCTGCTGCTGGAGAGATACAGGGAGCCGACAGCACTGCAGTGTCAGCCCTACCTCAAACATGACTGATTAAAATGAAATTACTCCATCTTCTGACCCATAGCAAACATCATGAGCAGCAATTTGTCCAGCAGTTCAGCTGTGAATAAAATCTGATTGGCTATAATTTAGCTTTATCGTTGCTGTATTCTCTCTCCCTTTTATTTCTTCTCCCTGGTCGAGGCAGCATCCAGTGACCCTGAAATGAAGTATTAGAATAGGAAAAGGCTTCTGCTCAGCCACAGCGGTGTGGGGGGAGACTCCGGCAGCCCGCCGCACCGCTGTCATTTTCAGCTTTAAATGTCACAAAGATCAGCCAGTGGAACACCCAGAAAGGGACTCTGTACACGAGAGCTGGCTTTTTCATCTTCTCCGTACTGAAAAAGTCGAGAACAATGAGACAATGATATAAAGCCAGTTTAAACTTATATTCGATAGCACGGAAGCCTTTTTGTACTCAGATTTCGGGAGATGAATATCTCATGAACTACATAAAGAGCTCTTCCACAATATCCTAAAAGACACAAATGGCAAAATAATAGATGAAGAAAAAAAAATAGCAAACATATAAAATGATTACTTTTCACAGGTTTTTACAAAGGAGGACACGGACAACATGCCCCACAGGTCGACCTGTTCCTATCCAATTTTAAATAACTTTAGCATAACAGAGGCAGAAGTGTTAAAGGGACTAGGAGCTCTTAAAATAAACAAATGCCCAGGGCCGGATGAGATCCTCCCAATAGTACTCAAAAAATGAAAGAAGTTATTTACAAACCACTAACTAAGATCATGCAACAGTCTCTTGACACAGGGGTTGTACCGACAGACTGGAAAATAGCAAACGTAATACCGATCCACAAAAAGGGAGACAAAACCGAACCAGGTAACTACAGACCAATAAGCCTGACTTCTATTATATGTAAACTTATGGAAACTATAATAAGATCTAAAACGGAAAATTACCTATATGGTAACAATATCCTGGGTGACAGTCAGCATGGTTTTAGGAAAGGGAAATCATGTCTAACTAACCTACTTGACTTTTTTGAGGATGCAACATTGACAATGGATAATTGCAAAGCATACAACACGGTTTA
>NW_026707794.1:0-20399 GCF_902713425.1 Acipenser ruthenus
AACTGCTGATCCACCAGTTGCAACTCCAGCACATTCTAATGATTTTGAAGATAAACTACATGTCTTTTTAGCATCTGAAGGTCGAACGGTAGAAGATGTACAGCGATTAAGTGCTGCAACTGCTGGAATCACCTCCACGCCTGAAGCCCTCATTGAGGCAATGGGGAAAGTGCTAAAAGAAGCCATGAAGCCTCACTACGAAACCAGTCCATATAAAAGACTGCGATCATTCAGTGGAACTGTCCCCACCCCTGCAGGTGAAGATGATTTCGACTCCTGTTAGACCATGCAACTCAGATGTTACCAGAGTGGCAGTGCTCAGACCAAGAAAAACGAAAGCGGCTGGTTGAGAGCCTGAAGCCTCCTGCTGCTGAATTGGCCAGTGCTCTGAGCCAGTTGTCCTGATGCCCCAGTGACTGCTTACTTAGAGATCCTTGATAATAAGTATGGCACTGCTGATACTGCAGAAGACCTCCAACCAGGCAATAACACTTCCCCCATTAGCAGAAGGACAAATTGAGGGTTTACTTGAATTGACCACTAAGGATAAACCTACTGTCGTGCTAGTGGAGCCCTCCCCCCACAGTGAGCTGCCTGGTCATGTGTTAGTGGCGAGCGGAGTTGTCACCATTTCCCCGGGGAGCGAACGCCGTGTAATGTTTAAGGTAAAAAATGAATCCCACCCTGCCTATCACCTTGCAGTCAAAGATAAAGCTGGCAGATGATTGTGCAATTGACTGTGTAACTGCAACATGCAGGGCAACTGGACAACCGTTTCAATTTCGGTTCTTCGCCCGTGCCTCAGGATTGGAAAGATCGTCTTCGGCGACGAATGGCTGAGAGAACAAATGTGTTCTCTCTCAATGAATGGGATGTTGGGTGTGCAAAAGGAGTAGAACACAATATCCAACTGACAGACACACGTCCTTTCCCGCCGCCTTGCCCCTGCAGATGTGGAGGACGTACGGCGTCACCTACAAGAGCTATTAGCTGCTGGGATTATAACTGAATCCCGAAGCCCTTATGCATCACCCATTGTGGTGGTGAGAAAGAAAACCGGACAAGTCCGTCTGTGCATTGATTACCACACTCTGAACAAACGCACAGTGCCTGATCAATACCTTGTTCCCAGAATAAATGACGCTCTTGACTGTTTGAGTGGTAGTAAGTGATTTTCTGTGCTGGATCTGCGGAGTGGCTACTATCAAATCATGATGGGAGACCGCGACAAGGAGAAGACTGCTTTTATTTGTCCATTGGGGTTCTATCAATTTGAACGAATACCTCAAGGTGTTACTGGAGCACCAGCGACATTCCAGAGATTGATGGAAAAAGCAGGTAGGCGATATGAACCTTTTAGAAGTACTTGTCTACCTCGATGACCTCATTGTTTTCGGAAAGATGTTGGAGGAGCATGAGGAGCGGTTATTGAAGGTTCTGGATCGTTTGGAGGCCTGCGGTCTGAAATTATCCCTAGACAAGTGTCAGTTCTGTCAAACAACGGTCAGATATCTTGGACACATTGTCTCGGAGAGGGGTGTTGCCGCTGAACCAGGAAAAATTGAGGCGCTTACCACATGGCCTCGTCCCACCAATTTGAAGACCCAGCAGTCATTTTTAGGGTTCTGTGGTTACTATAGAAGGTTTGTGGAAGGTTACTCTGCTATAGTACGGCCCCTACATGAGTTGACGCGGGGATATGCTCCTAAGAGAAAGAAGGGAGGACTCATGCGACCACCAGAAGGAGTGACTTACTTTCGTGACAGTGAACCTTTTGCAGATCGATGGACTAAACAGTGTGAGAACGCTTTTCACAGTATCATTGACAAACTTACCAAAGCACCTGTCCTTGCTTTTGCTGACCCTTTAAAACCATATGTTTTACATGTAGATGCCATCTTAGATGGACCAGGTGGGGTGTTAAATCAAGAGTTCCCTGAGGGATGGAGACCTGTGGCATATGCCAGCCAGGGCCTGTCGTCCACAGAGAGGCATTACCCTGCGCATAAATTGGAATTTCTGGGATTAAAGTGGGCCGTGACAGAAAAGTTCCACGATTATTTGTAGTGCCAAGTTTCTCGTGAAAACTGACAACAACCCACTTACTTACATTAAGACCACAGCCAATCTTGATGCAAGTGGACAGCGATGGCTGGCTGCTCTGTCGGCCTATGATTTTCAACTACAGTACCGCCCAGGCTGCAATAATACTGATGCTGATTTCTTGTCGAGACGCCCTCATCTCTCTATCGAGGAGGAGAGTGAGTGGATTGAGATACCATCTCCAGCTGTGAGAGCCACCTGCCAGGCTATTGTCGGCGATTGTTCTTCATCCTTTGTTCAGGAAGGAGCAGTGCACCAGTTGGGAATTCCCCCAGAGGCCTTGCCTGATGTTTATGTGAACACTGTGGCACTTGGTTTTTCCCAGCTACCCCAGCTAAGTCAGCGTGACATTCAAACTGCTCAGAGAGATGACCTCATCCTCTCAAAAGTTGTAGCTGCCATGGAAGAAGGGAAGAAGGCCTACAATTTAGCTTCCGCCACTTACTGCCTATAGGACAGTTGGAAGGGAGATTGCAACCCTATGGCTTTTGGGGTTAAAGGCTTGTCGGGACGTCGAGTTTCCTGCTGAGGGGAGAGTGTAACCCTTCTACTCAAGCCTGATATATGCCTGCAGGCTCGAATTGAAAATCCCTGGAGACCCTGAGCTTTCAAGCGTATCACGTGGACCCTGCATGCATGGAGACTGACTTTCAAGCGTATCATGTGTACCCTGCATGCACGGAGACTGACTTTCAAATCTATCACATGGACCCTGTGTGCACTGCAGGTGACAGTGATAATAAAGACCTCCTCTTATTGTGATTTATGCTGTCATTCAAACTGCTTACCCTATAAGATTGCAGAAAATGTTGCTTTTTTGACTGAGGGGGCAGAGTTAGAGTGCGTGCAGCCTGAAGCGGGTGAAAGACAAAGGGAGTTGAGAGAAGACGCAAGAGAGAGCGAATGTATTAGAGAGTAGTTGCGCTACTGGATTAAACAGTAAATCGAGAACCTTTGACTTAGCGGTTTGCCAGGTTGAGACGTATGGGTTACAGTTTACTGTTTAGAAAGAAGAAAAAAAATAGACAACAACTTAGAGTTTAGCCAAACCTTAATTCTGTCCTCTTCTGTCTGTCTTTCCAACTCTCTCTTTTATATATATATATATTATTCTAATACCTATCTAACTAATTTTATTTAATTATTTAAAATAAGGTAACTAATTTAAAATTATAATTATCTGTCCCAAATTATGTCTCTCTTGCCTCTGCTCTCACCAACTCGCCGTCTTCTGAAAACTGCTCTGAGCGTCTCTTCGGTTGACCGTTTCCACTGCAAAGTCCAGCTTACTTCTGTCTTCTGGTAAAATCTTTGCGATCAGGGCAATTATCTCGGGTCGGGTATCTTTGTTCTCCTTTTCAGGGTAAAAGGAAACTCGCAAATCCCATCTCCGTCAATAGCATTCCAGTTAGAACATCTTTCTTGTGTGGCTGTGATCTGTTTCACGAGAACACCCACTTTCTCAATAGCTGTATTAACTTTCACTCCCAATCCCTTCATTTCTTCACAAACAAAATCAAAACTTTTTGATAAATTTGCGATCGACAAGAATTTCAACTGCAACAAACCGGGATCCAAGACTGTTAACTGCTCTCAAAATGTCAGCATTTGAGATATTGTTTGACTCAGACATATCCCTGTCTTCAACTGTTTTCATTTTTTATAAGCCGGTGATTTAGAAGGGGTTACAGACAGTGACCATCCAGCACACTCTACATCAGCTGTATCTACTGTAATATGTGAGGTCACATCAATATCATTTGCAAGCACAGAATTATAGTTATGCAACTCTGCAATGCAGACCTCTTGAGTTGAAGGCTTGTTTCTGTCTTTGACACCACTATACATTATATACTTTCCCTTTGACATTGTTATTTCTCTCATTTATTTATTTATTTATTTATTTATTTATTCATTTATTCATTCATTCATTTTACTTTTATTGTTTTCCTTTCCAGTCAAAAAAAACAACTAAATAATATTACCAAAAATAATGTTTTTTTTTGTAGTCAAGGAAATACTTACAAAATGGTCCCAGCGGTATCTCAATGATACAAATTTTAAATCTGTATATTTCTAATCAAGAAGGATTTGTAGGGAAATGGTGAAAATCCCAAAACCACCTGAGAGATCAGATACAGAGCTTTCATATAAATACTGCCAGCTATCGCTTGAAACCTAAGTTTGACCTTGGTAGAATGTCAGCTTTGGTTACGACGCTGACTGTAACATTGCAACGTTTATGCTTGAATTCAGCAGTTTATTAGCACAGGTCAAATAAACAATTAAGTACTATGCCAAAGCAAAACAAACTAATAAAAAACTATCTCTCTGTGCTAAATTCCAGTCTACGTCTTGCTCTCTCTGAGACAGACTCTGTCACTCGCAGTCTCGCACAACCGCTCAGTAGCCAGCCATGAAAAATCACAGAGGCACTTGCCCATGCACTGCGGCTAAGCAACGTGTAAGAGAGCGTAAATAAATAATTATTTGTATGATTTTAACCGAGGCCCGTGCCTCGGATGCCACAGAGCTGGCTACGGCCTTGGTATACATTTTTGTTTACATCACGGTCTGGTTTTACTCGTAGTAACGCCCATGTTCCTGAAATTTGTGAAATAAAAGGTACTGTATTAACAATACTACAATAATAATAGTAATACAATCAGTTTAATTTACAGTGTTTTGCTGTGAAACATCTACATGAGCTTTTAAATCCCCCAAGTCCTTACTTTTGCATTTAAAAGCAGAATAAAAAAAAAGAAAAACAATTATCAACAGCTTCTGGTGCAAAATGCATTATTGTAGGCAAGCATTAAGATCAATTGCTGTCTCATTATGACATTTATGTTTTATTTTTGTGGTCTGGTATTCAATAGGTAGGTGTAGGTGACCCTCAATTATTAAAAATGGCTTGTGTACAAAGACATAGCAATTACTTCGTTTCTATATCTGGTTTATGGCAGTCCTGATTTCATAATTATACAGTATGCCTGACCATCATCTTATTATATATATTTTTAAAGGAAGTCAATTGAGAAATCTAATTTGAGTACCTGTGCTCAAATGGTTCTGTTTGTCTTCCAATTCATTTCTTTATTGTACATTCCTTTTTTGTAGTTAATAATGCTTGTTTTATCCACTGTGGTCAGCATTACCTGTGAAGAAGTTACTCGCCAAACATGGCACAACCTGTACATTTGGCAGTAGACATAATGGGAGCTAACGGGGAGAGTGGGACTTGAAGAATTGACTTATATGTGACTGTAGAGTGTATAGTGCGTATCATGAGATTATGATGGGTAATTCTGATGAGATTAGCGGACTATGTGAAGTACAGTAGAATAATTTTCCAATTGATTTTCAACAAATTCAAATGGTTTAAACGTGCGGTCCAGTGGTTAAAGAAAAGGGCTTGTAACCAGGAGGTTATGGAAATTACATTACAATTATGTTTAAGTAATATAATACAAGTGAATAAAGATTTTTTTTAAAAAAGAATTCTTAAGAAGATTTTTTAAAAATGCAAACTTGAGGAGAATGTTGGATTTACTATAAGAGGATACTTTTTATCTTTAACTGCAGTTTCTAAGTGGAATCATCTTATGGTCACAGTAGTTCAAAAGGAAATAGAACAAAATATTTTAGAAGAAAGACAGGACTCCTATTATTTGTCTAACGTTACCCACATGCTTAGTGCACTGTAGTAGAACTGTTGAGCAAAAACACAGTAGATTTTCAAGTCGCTAGGAAAAGACATTAGTGGCAGAAGTAAGTTTCCATCTTGAATGAGCTGTATTTAATATGTATAATCCTATAAAGGATCAAAGAAAAGTGCTGTCGTTTTCTAAGTCTTATTATTATTAAAAGTATTTGTAAGTAGTACCAAAGGCAAAAGGGATCGTCTTTTCATACAGGTTTTTAAAAAAGAGAAAACATAACATAGTAAATGCATTTTTCAAATTGAATTATTGTATTGTTAAGTAGCCCTTATGAAAACTCCCTCTACTTCTTTCCACATACATCTTTGAATTAAAGTTTGATGTGGGTGTAGTATTACTTCAGCAATCATCTGGTAACACTTAAAAAAACAAAACAAAAAACTATCTTAAGATTGAGGCCTATGTGGTCAATGTTCTCATTTAAAGGTCTGGGAAAGTTAAGGTTTCATGTAAACAGCTGCATGGCCCTTCAACAATTTCCACACCGCCATTATTTCAATTGTAACTTCAGTGAAGAAGTAAACCACCAATAGTTTCAGACTTTCCCTTGTATGGCTGAATGTTGAACTGAAAGCCTTCATTAGTGGCCATAGGCACCTACTTTTCTAGTTTATTTATGGTGCCTATTTTTTTTTTTATTAAAGTTACAGATGCAAATCTTTGATGTTATTTTCTACTCCCAGATTTGTCAACTGTATTAGTTGATTGTATGTGACCTTCCATAAAACGTTTGCTACTGACAGATTATTTAGCATAATATAATTTTAATATAAAGGGCCACACTGACACGTGAAAGGTCTGGCTATGCTAGTTGTTCATCATCACCATCATAACTTCGAATCACTATTTGCCATGGATAGCAAGTAAACTGTATTCACATAAAAACTGTATGATGGGGATACTGCATTACTTTGCTTTAGTCTTTCAATGGTGATATACACTGAAACATACCTATAAACTAGTTCCTTATTATCTCTAGCCACTTGAAACTCTGAAATCAACTTGGTTATGTAAGAAAAGTAATTGGCAATCTGTTTCTCTTCTAAAAGGTTTTGTACTATATCCTTTTGAACTAGAGTAATGAGACCATAAAATGATGCCACTTAAAAGGGGCATCATCTTATGACATGTGCACAGCAGGAAAAAGGCACTTGTTGTATAGCACACAATGTTTAGTTGCAGTTATACTCTGCATCCAACATAAAAGCGAGTCACTAATTATATCATATAATAACCTACCTTACTATCCTGATGTCTAATGCTACTGCTGAGTGAAGCTTTTCATGCCTTCGATGGCTGACAACATGCGTACAATCATTCATCTATGACTAAGACTGTATTTTTTTCACGGTTTGCATGGATATCTTGAAATACCTACTTTTAGATCATTAAATACTTTTTCACCTGTGAGAAAAATACCACCCTATCCATAACTGAACAGCATTTAAACCACCTCCTCTGCCTCCACAGTCAGGAACATTTACTGATTCTGTAGATTTTATAAATGTTTTACATAACTTTTGTGTTCCCAGTGACACAAGTTGCGAGTGTTTTGGAAAGAACTGAAAACTTACAATTTTGTGTTAACCTTAATTAGTACATAAAGGTTTTATGTACAAGTGGCATTGCCAAAGCCTGTATACTGCAGTTTACTAATAGGTTGTGCCTCTGTCTGTAACAACCGGCCGTGTTGGTGTATGAAGAGCAGAGTAAATAGTTTCAAGAGTAAAGCTCCAAGGTGAACTCTTTAGATTTTGTCAAAAAATGTCAATGCTGTTTTTTCTAATAAAATATTGTGGGAAAAAATAACTTTGGTTGATGGCTCTTACCTGGGGAAAACATTCACCTCCTCAATGCTGTTTAGAAATACAGTGCAAATAAGCGTAGGTTCTGGTAAAGTTTGTGGTTTTCAACTGAATTTGTTTTTTACAAAATGAATAATATTATGCTATGGCTTCATTTTGTAATTGGTTATTTTCCAGTTTTACTTTGTGAGATGTTTGATCGAAATAAAAGTGCATTCTCAAAATAATATTTTCATTTATTCCTGAAAACCGTTGCTACCTGCCCCACCTCCCCCCCCCTCCCACTCCCACACTCCCACACTTAGAAAGGCTCAGGCGCGGTTGACTTGTTTCATGTAATTTTATGAGCTAAACATCCAAAAACTGAGACAAGTTGCAGCTGATATTTCTCAATAAAAACATGTAATATATATAAAAGCTCTCTTTGTAAGAGGGATACAAAGACTAACATCAAGACAAAACATCATAAGACAAAACATCATAAGGCAAACCGTTATCAAGATCAAGGTTTGTACAGAGAAGTAAAGAGCAAAGCAAAATGAGGAGGAGAGTCGTGTCTAAGAAAGGTCTAGAGACCAGATGTTATTCATTTATTGTCTAATATGGCAATGTTACCTTTTGATGATAATCAGGTAATGTGTGTGTGGCTTAGCATGTTGTACGAAAGCTAAACATTGCTTTACTGTGTGCAAGCACTGTCCATAAAGAGATAAAAAGAAATTAGGCCTGTATTGAACAGATGCGTGTGGTGTGCCAAGAAAACGATATTCTGCAGATAAGGGCACAGCTTTTGATTGTTATGTAACATTGAGGCATAGGGGAACAGAAAGCATCATACTGTGTAAGGGTGATTCTTCACAGAATAATTAAAATCCAAAGTGATTCAAAATAGAATCTACCTATTCATATGTTTACCTCAGTTATTACAAATAGGAAACTATTACAACAGCGACTGATTTATTTTATAATATTTACATTTTAAGCCATTTTCTTGAGGATCTTGCAGAAAAAGTCAGTACCATTAACAAGACGAACAAATTTCCATCAAACTTGATTCTGGTGAACAAACAGCTGTACGTAATGACATCACAAGTTTAAAAAAATGGTTATCGCCAGTTACTCAGTTTGTATCATTATGACTAACAAAACAAGAACACCATGGTTTAATGACACGACTCGTAAGCTGAAATGTGAAGGTCACAAACTGGAACGCAGGTGGAAGGGTACTAATCTGCATGTTCATTACACTGCATGGAAAAGCCATCAAGCTAAATATAGGAAGGCTCTGTCCCAGGCTAGACCTTCATGCTATTCCAATCTGATTGAAACAAATACAAATAATCCTAGGTTTTAGATTTTCATTCCATAGATAAATCTACCTTCTAATACTTCTACCTTCACAATTGCCTCCTCTTTTAGCTGCAATGACTTCTTAAAGTTTTTCCAAAATAAAATACTTGACATTAGAGTTCAGATTTTACAGACCCCTTCTATTATAGACCATTCTTCTGAACCTATTAGACCTGATAGAGCGACGTTGGAGACTTTTTGTCTGATTACTTTACAATACCTGGCAGCATTAGTTCTGCACATGAGACCACTACTTGCTCCAATCCCTACAACATTATTAAAATATGTCTTCTGTGTTATTAGTACAAGCATTTTAACAATTATGAATGAATCACTTTCCTCTGGTATAGTTCCCTCTGCATTTAAGGTTGCGGTGGTAAAGCCCTTGCTCCAAAAAAAACCTTGACCCTAAAGCCCTTAGCAACTATAGGCGAATATCCAATCTGCCATTTGTATCAAAGGCTCTAGAGAAAGTTGTTGCTAATCAATTACACAAGTTTTTAACTTGTAATGCTGTATTTGAGTAATTTCAGTCTGGATTTCGTGCTACACATAGCACCAAGACAGCCCTTGTTAAGGTACTAAATGATAAGCTCTGACTCTGGCTTTCCTTCAATTTTAATTCTCCTAGATCTTAGTGCATTGTCTTGAAAGTTTATTGGGTTTGTCAGGAGGTGTTCTATCTTGGTTTAGGTCTTATCTTTCTGATAGCTTCCAGTTTGTCTCTATTGGGGAGATGAAGTCTGATTTGTCAGAAGTTGCCTGTGGTGTTCCGCAGGGCTCTATCTTAGGTCCTGTGTTGTTTTCACTATATATATGAGCTGCTATTAGGTGATATTACTCACAGGCATGGAATGAATTTTCATTGTTACGCAGATGATAGCTATACTTGTCTTTGGATCCAGGCAATCAATCTACTAAATTAGAAATTTGGGGGTCATCTTTGATCCTGATCTATCATTTGAGAATCAAATTTGGAAAATTACTAAAGTATCATTTAGATGACGCTGGGCTCTAGCTCATCCCTCAATTCAGCTATTAGGTCTAGGATGACCTGTGGAGTGAGACGATTACGCTTTATCCTCTAGCATCCCAAACAAAGTGACCCTGGGATTGAATATGCCCTTCTCCTCTGAATGTGTTCCTTCCTCTCCTTAACAACAGCCAAGTGTCGCCGCAGCAGGAAGTGTACCACAGCAGCCACCCTGAAGCCAATGACAGGTATCTGCAGGTGTGTGCTTTTATACAGCTCTTAATTACTCGCTTCTACAATGGTTTACACCTTGTAAGAGGTGTAAAGTTTTTGGAGGGTCAACAATTGCTTGAGTGCAAGGCAAAATCCTTATATATATCCAACACAATGTCAGCACTGTATTTAATGTATTATGCTTTTTAAAAAAAAATGTTTTATTGTATAGCATGTATTATGCATTTCTCTGTATTTCAAGTATTATGGATTTTCTTGTTGTTACTGCATCTTGTAAAGTGCTTTGTAATGGTGGTCCACTATGAAAGGTGCTATATAAAATAAAGATTGATTGATTGATATATATACATATCTCACAGGCAGAGCTGTCAACGGTATTGGCACTACGCTTCAGAGGTTCGCATCCCACCTCCGCCTGTGAGAAACCCCTGCCTGCGGGAACCGCGATTCGCTACATTGGTGTCAGAAGTGGACACAGGTACCCTGGCATGCATTTGGAAGTTTGTAGCCCGAGGGCGGACTTGAGGCTGGCAGAGGAGAGTGTAGTGTGCACAGGGGCAGGGGGTCAGGGCTGGTAGGTGACGCAATTAAACATTAAGACATAAGCTCTTTTGTACTGTGGTATCGATGCTGTGCTTCAGAGCGAGAGTTCCCAGGTTTGCCTCCCAACTCCGCCCATAAGAAACCCCTGCCTGTGGGAACCACGGTTCGCTACAATATATTATGTTTGCGCCCGCTTAGTATCCAGAACCCACTCAATTTCATGCTCTTTTCTTCATTTGAATGCATTTCAATTTAATTTGAATGGATTAATGATAGCAAAGTGCAAATTTGAAAGTGGGTGCAGAACGCCAGATGAACACCATTCTTTACATACGCTGCATTTTTAATGGCCACTAACATCACTTTATGGCTGCTAAACACGATTTACGGACGCATTATGGGGGTTTTGCACCTGCAAATCACTTTACGAGTATCTTTACATCTAAGCCAAAAGGTTTTTATAAGCACAAGTTTGATAAATATAAAAGAAAATCGATTGTGATGGTAATGACACTGCTGTTTTGGTAATGACAAGAGCATTCTGGTTCACGGGGTGGAACTAGGCCATCTGCTGTGGTGATTTAAGACATGAAGTTAGTAACGTATAACATATAAAAGAGAGGTTCTGTCCTTCAAAGGCCCTACGCATATAAAGAGGGGCTCCATCATTGAGGAAACAGGAGGGGGGTCACCGTCTCTGAGATGACCCGACATACGAAAGAGGGGTCACCATCTCTAAGATGACCCAACAAACGAAGAAGCTTGCGAACCAGAAAGAAAAACATTGATTAGTATTAATAACATGAAAAAAGGTTCCGGCTCTTCAATGGCCCAACATATACAGTAGGGAGGTTCCGTCGCTGAGGAGACCCGACAAACAGGAGGGGGGTCATCGTCTTTGAGGTGACCCGACATAAAAAGAGGGGCACCGTCTTTGAGGTTACCCGACATATGAAGAGGCTCGAGAACCGGAAAGAAAACAAGTTAGTAGATGTTAGAACATATAGAGCCGGGTGATCCGCCTCTTTCAAAAGCCCAACATAATAGAAGGGGGGTTCCGTCGCTGAGGAGACCCGAAAAACAGGAGAGGGGTCACTGTCTTTCAGGAGGCCCGACAAACAAGAGGGGTTCCACTGCTTGGGGCCCTCACATAAATAGAGGCATCAATACCTGAAAGAGAAAAGACAAGGGATCATGCATGCTATAGGAGGGATTTGGCTGGGGGTCCCCTCTGACTCACAGAGAACCCTCCTCTATGAGGTAAATGAAGTGATGCTTAACAAAGGGTTGGAGAAAGTGGAATAATTAACCCCCCAGAGGAGAACGATGGAAAAGGTGGTTTAAGATTCTAAAGCAGGAGGAGGGAGGAGGAGGAAACGAAAAAACACAAGACAACTAGAAGGAAGTGACTGAGGTTTAAATAGAATAGATCTAATTAGTGGAAGAAGATGATCGGGCACATGGGCCTAGTACCTCCCCCTGAACCACACCTAAAGGTTAACATTAATGACGCACAAACTTTTACTATGCAAAGTATGCGTGTTATGTTATGGTTTCTTTTTTTCCTGTTGTGGTTCTACTGTTATCATCACGCTCAAATGATCTTCTAATTTCTTTGTCTTTTTCTTGACCAATAGCATTTCATTGTTTCTTTTGGTTGTGATGAAGACTTTGTGGCCTTCTTTCATTTGTTTTTCTACGTTGAGCGGAAAATCCAAATGCTATTTTTGCTTCTTTCATTAGCTTGTATTTCTTCAGGATCTTCCCACTGATAATCTTTGCAACTTGCCTTTCTTTTTCAATTTAGTTTGTCAATAGTTTGGTTAGATCCAAACTGCTGGATAGCTTTTGTTTTTAGAGAAGTGGCATTTCTAAATATTGCTGCTATTCTCTGACATATTTTCTTATATTTTTCACCTTTGTGCGTCATGTAGCATCTTCCTGGTTTTATAAAGCTCCTTATATACTTTTGCTCGATCTCTAACTCGATCTTTTTCCATCCTCTGGCAAATGCATTTTCTTAATTTCCCCCAGCTTCTTGATGGGCAGGTAGACATACATGCCAACAGTCCCTATATGGTCGGGACAGTCCCGATTTCCTAGCAAATGTCCCGCGTCCCGATGCATAGGAAGAAAGTCCCGATATTTACCCATAGAAAAAAAAAAAATTATTCTGCACAGTAGTTAGTGATAACAACACGCTGTGCTCTTCGTGCGGCTGACACATCTGCTGATCACTAACTTATACAGCAGTGGGGCAGCAGTGTGGAGTAGTGGTTAGGGCTGTGGACTTGACCGGGGGGTCGTGGGTTCAATCCCAGGTGGGGGACACTGCTGCTGTACCCTTGAGCAAGGTACTTTACCTAGATTGCTCCAGTAAAAACCCAACTGTATGAATGGGTAATCGGATGTAAAAATAATGTGTAAAAAATAATGTCATTGTATGTAAAAATAATGTGCTATCTTCTAACAATTGTAAGTCGCCCTGGATAAGGGCGTCTGCTAAGAAAATAAATAATAATACAAAGGTAAGAATGCTTCATTATGTCTATTTTTACTGTCATGATGGTCGTGTCGTGTTGTGTTGGGGGGGGGTTACATCTATTATATGATAATGAGTGTTTTTTGCATATGACTCCTCCCATGTGTATGATGCTGTAACAGGGCGGTAGAAAAATGGGCAGGGCAAAACCCTGCTGTTTAAATGTATTGTTTATTTATTTATAGAACGGGGTCTCCCCCTCCGCCCCTGTGTTATTTTGTATTTGTGTATTATGATTATTATTATGATATATATTATTATTTATTTCTTAGCAGACGCCCTTATCCAGAAATACATTTCAAGAACAACAGTACAAGTAATAATACAATTAAGAGCAAGATAAATACAATGACTTTGGTTCTAGCAAGTACAAGTATGACAAAATACGATTCAATAACAGAGCAGATAACAGTGTCAATGATAGTTACATCAGGATATAATTAAATACAAAATACTAGTGCTCAGCAGATGTCTACCTGCCCATCAAGAAGCTGGGGGAAATTAAGAAAATCCATTTGCCAGAGGATGGAAAAAAAGTTAGAGATCGAGCAAAAGTATATAAGGAGCTTTATAAAACCAGGAAGATGCTACATGACGCACAGAGGTGAAAAATATAAGAAAATATGTCAGAAATTAGCAGCAAAATTTAGAAATGTCACTTTTCTAAAAACAAAAGCATTTTTATTAGGCTACTTAGGCGTGATTCGGGCAAACCCATTTAAAATACATATTCATAATCTATATCGATAGGCCTATTTGTACTTGTCTTCCTGTGCACATTCCACACTAGCGGATCACACTTGCATTTTAAGTCGCCGGTACCCTATTGCTGCATTGACACTGAACGTTAAGTTCTAAATTTGTTGTTTATATAATACTAACTGTATATGTGACATTTCAGTCGGTTTAATTGAATGCATCAAACGTGCATTTATTATTATTATTATTATTATTATTATTATTATTATTATTATTATTATTTAAATATAGGAGTATCTTATTATGTGGTACTTTATTACAGTTTATAACATTTTTATGAATAAAACAAATTCAGTCTCTTCAGAATATTTTGTTCCTCAACCATAATAAATGAGAAAAAAGGAAAAAGGTGCCGCATATTTAAATTCAGCATTCTCAGTCTACCTAGAAATGTATAATTGCTTAATATTGTGTATCAATGATACAATGTAATGCTATAATGTACATAGTGCAATTGTCAATTTTATATAATAATTATTCTTTTACATTTTAGTGATGCCTTTCATTTGAGTCACTGGGTTATGAGGGTCTACAGTACCTTACACTGAACATGAAGCGCAAAATGCTTCAAAAGGCTTCACTTTGCATTTTAATAATTTTCAGACGTCATTTCAGAGAATAACGGAGCTGTCTTTGTTTTAAAATGTGCTGTATAAACGTAGGACGAGCAAGCGTACTAAGTTAGTCTACCTGAACAGGATCAACTCACGTCCGATTTGGTACGATACAGTTTAGTCAAATTTAGCGGATGATCCACCTGTGGTGATTGTTGACTGGTATGCTGCAATCGGGATTACAAGTGCACTAACCTGCTTAATCCACTAGTTAGAAGCATCAAGTGGACTAACTTTGGTACACTGCAATCGACCCCAAAAGATCAAGCTCCCTCCATCAGCTCATTGTGCTTTCTTATTGGTCATTTGCATGTGACCAAATTAAATAAAGCTCAATAAAACTTTATTGTTCTGTCATTTCTGCTTTGTGATGGTAATGACAACAAAACAAAGGGAAATAAAAAACTCACATCGTTCAAACCATTCATACAACATTAAATATTTTATCAACTGTAAATACAAACACACAGAAAAGTTACATCAATGCTACATTTTCACAGAAAATGTACAAAATAAAACAAAAAAATAAAAAAAGGGCCCAGCACAAACCTATGACATGAATATACAAAAGCATAGAAAAAGAATATAAAAACACCTATTATTGATAAGCTATTACTTGGCCTAGATCCACAAACATTCTTCTATTATTTGGCAAACCAAAAATGTATAATGAACGCATTTAAAAAAAATATTGCTTTGGGAAATTGAAAGGCGCGTAATTGAAGAATCACCTGTAAATGACGCCAAGAAATCTGATTTGTCTACCCTGAAGAATATAATGTAATGAATTAGCAATGCAGGAACAAACAGCTGCAACAGGAATCTTCCAAAACAATAACTTGTTTATTGTTACAGCAGGGTAGAGCAGGTTACAGCAATTCTGCAGACCCTACAGCAATGTAATACAGGGAGAACAGTAGCGTCCAATCAAGAGGCTGTCTGTGCATACTTCCCCTTGTTCCTGTCAGGTGCGCCCAACGATCCCCTGAATCCCTTGAATCCCTTGCCACGCTGGGCAGGGGTTATTGCTGGTGCAGCACTGCATGCATAGTCCAGAACAGTAAAACATCATGCTGCAGACAGACTAATTTATGTACACAGACAGCACAGCTGCAGAGAAAGTCCCAGCGTCAGCCCTTTGTTACAATAATAATAAGGAGATCTATAATACCATTAGCTTTAAGGTAATACAGGTGTCATTATAATTGTTTTTTTTTTTTTTTTTTTTTTAAAACAGGGTCAGTTCTCATAAAACTATTCAACCACCCATACAACAAGTATACTGGGACCTCAAATGCCATCCAAACCAGAATGACTGGTTGATAGATTTTCTTCATTCTACCTACTAAAAATATTTTTATGCAATGGTAAGAGGTATAACAACATATACCAATCTTCTCTACCTGAAGTCACACTGACTCCACCCACAGCGCAGTGAGTGAATTATCACTAAGTTAAATTCACTATAAGATACATTTAATTTTGTATCCTGAATATTCATGAGCCAATCCAGAACGAGGCTAGTAGGGGTTAAAATCAAAACAATCATGGCGGCTAACGTTAGTTATAGCGATCGCAATCTGTCTTTTGTGCCAGAATTAACATTTTCAATAGTGGAAACTTACATTAAAAACTAAATCTAAGAACTCTGGACAAAAGCATTTTTCCAAGGGTGTACAGTACTACAAGGAGGTCTATGTACATGCGCTCAGTCAGTGGTGAGTTAATTTGCGATTTATAACACAACCTGAGCGGCATGGATTTATCACACTTGGTTGCGGTTTGTGAAGTCTAGACAGTAAGTGAAAGTAATCATGTACAAAGTCACTATCTATCAAAGTCGCTAAGTGACATTCTTTTGTAGAGTATTCCTATGCTTGAACTGTAAACTTTTAACAAGCGGAACTGCACAGATATAATACATTTTGTGACCCCCCTCCTCCTGCTTTGACATTTTTGGCAGGACATTCCCCCTTCAGTCATCACTCAGAAATCTTTTTTTTAACACGGTTAGTTTGATTGAACAGCAGAGAAGTAATACACACTTCAGAAGAATATTTTAGGGATGACAAGTAATTAATAATTAATTGGTTCTCATTCCCAAAATAGTCTCTCAAGTGTGTGTAACTTTCTCTGCTGTTTTTAAATGTAATGTAATTAATTATAATGCCGTTCTGGCTTTTACCCCAAATCCAATGTAAATATAAAATTTTGGCTTGAATATTATGTATTTATGATCATCATCATCATCAATGGCTCATTGCAGTTACAAAGTAAAAAAAAATCGCTTTCTCTTAAAATTAATAATAATAATAATAAATAGATCAACAATGAACCTTGGTGTGAATTTAATGTGCCCGCAAGGTGGACAACTTCACTTACCATAGGAATTTCCCTTACGTTTTACACACGTAGTATCAAAAAATATGTAAGGCTCACAATAGCACTTGTTAAATTGGTACACAAAGATAATGGAAGGATTTTTGTAACCACTGTTGGTGCAGCCTGGCACTGAACACGCACGATGAAAGTGTACTCAAGACCTATCTTTTTTGGTTATCAGCCATTCTTCTTCAGGCCTTCAGGCCATCACTACTTTTTTTCCGTCCTAACCTCGCTTTGGGGAATAGACTGTGACGCATGCATAATATTTGAAAGGGTCCTACAAATGTTTTAGTTTTTTTTTAAATATTACTATTTTACATGTAATACATGTAATTGAGTTTGAAATAATACCACAATATAAAACTTTAAGGAAAATACAAGCATAGCGTTTGACACTGGTACCATGGAGACGAGTTACCAAGGGCTCTGTTTACCTTAGCAACTATCACAAACGACGCCTTGGGGAAGAAGAATGCTTTGTTCTTGTTCACAAGTCACGTTTTAAATTCATAATAACATATGTTTGACTTTTTTTAACCTGTTACCTGAAGTGTACAATGGATTTTAGATGCCTACATTTCTCCTTGGACCTCGTTGCAGGCAGTGGTTTGGTTCTGTCCAGAACAGAAAGCAACCTTGCAGACTTCGTTGGTGATTCTGAAGAGGCATTATAAATTTACCTGTGTTGTTTTCTGGGGGAAAATATTGGGGATAAAAGCTGACATAGCACAGGGAATAGGACATGACGAGGTGAGCGATAAACATACGATGTACAGGTAAGAAACAAACACATTTAAGAAGGTTTTAATTTCTACATGCTCATATATTTACTTTACATTAACATGTGAATTAGACACATGTTACAGGCTTGTTTCTAAATACAAATGTACCAACAAAAGATACAAAAAAGGACTCACGCTCAAGTAACAAAACAAGGCAACTCCACTACATGGAACAGAATAAGAAGCAGTATTATAATGTTCATTTCAGCCACCTACTTTAATTTCCCATGCTGGAGGGATTTTTTTCTTTCTATAACTCATACTAGTACTTTAGAAGAGGGAGAAAGATGCTGGATATCATGATTACCAAGATGTAATTGTTGGTGCTGTTGTTATGAAGAGTGTTGTACATTAAACTACCTTTGATTAGTCTTAGCCCTTGCCAAAATAAATAAAAACTAGTTTTAACTAGCTGTTGAAAATACGCTGTGCAGGTGGGTCTCAAGCAATAAAATGACAAATGTATTTCACACATTAACTGCACATTAAGCTGACATTTTACATATGTGATAAAATAACATTATTTTAATTACAGGGGGCCCTGGTTTATTTGACATTGAGCCAATTGGCTTTTTGTTTCTTCCAGTGAACCTGCTGCAAAATATAGACACAGTTTATATTTTATTTTAAGCACAAGGGGCTGCTGTTGTATCAGATAATACCAATCTACAGTTTGTTTTGCTATACTATGCCAAAATATGTAGACATACAACAGATTATCTGGCCATTCTGTACAATATGTAGCCCACAAGAACAAAAACTAAATGTCAGTCATAATTATTATAGATATGTGACGGGTTTCTGCACTGTGGCATTTGTATTGCTATCTTTTCATGATGTGCAATACAGTATTGTTTATGAAGTTATTAAAACATTCATATATGGACACTCCACATGCCATTATTTTTCCACTACAATCTGTGTGATAAAATTGTTAGGCCTATTTCCCATACATGCCCCCTTTATATTACACTCTTGCCAGTAACAGAGTCTTAGGAAAGCATATTAAAATTCCTCATATCCGGTGTACTGGGCGAGGTGTGTTATGATTTTGTATAGTTTATTAAGTCAGCAAGTAATATTATGGATCTTTTGACAGGCTATAGTAGCAAGCAGGACTTCCCAAAATCCTAAATAAAGTACCCTACCCATGGTACACTCAGTCTATTACTAATAATATTGAATAATTTATTACATTAAATCAGGGACACATTAAAGAACAAAAGGAACATAGTGTAACCTGTGCTAATTTAAGTTCAGGAAATATGACCTATATGACATGTGGTAGAATAAGCCCTCCCAAACATGAAACAATTTGAACATTCAAGACCCTATCGTGAAGTGCTAAGCAAAGGCATTTGTGTGAGGAATAAAATAACTTTAAAAGTATTGCAAAGAAAATTTGACTTCAAATTAGTGGCCTCAGTTTTTCCTGTTGCCACCCTTGCAACAAAATGCATTTAACAAAACATCTAATTTGAACAGTGAGAAACATTCTGAGGTTTAATGGGTTGTGAGGTATTTTATTTAGCCCTCAATGGCTGGGTTTACATGCTCGTGAAAATCGTCTCTACAGTCGTGACTGTGTGACGTTGTAACACGAATACATTGTGAAACAGCAAAAGGACGTCCTTTGGTCAGTGCAACTTTAAGGGCAGGGTCAATCGCTTTCTCACGATAAAAATAGCTGCAAAAACCCATGTAAACCTGAGCAGGAATCGTGCTTGTGGCTCACGAGATTTCAGCAGTCAAGAGACAGTTCTTCTGACTTAATCTCACGTAATCTTCAGTAGAAAGGCCATACAAAACACACACACACACACACACACGCACGCACGCACACACACACACACACACACACACACACACAATGTACATTTATGGACTTCTTTAACACTAGAACCGCCGCGGTTATACTCATACCTACAACCGCTGACGGCAGTCATTATCACGGTACATTTTAAACATCATCAATATTAAAATGAAAGACAAACTATCGGATACAACTGAAAAGTTTTATTCAAGCACATCATATCAAACATTTGCAAAGTCGAAACACATATTTAAATGAACAATTCAACATAAAAGGGGTTATTTTCTAACTTAAAACATGTTAAGCACTACTTCAAAAAATGAAGAACTATAATAAAATAAACATTTCAAACGAAACTAGTGTCTAAACAGGTTTATGTACATACAAAACTGTAAAAACAAAAGTAGTTTTTAATCTAAAACAAAAGTAACATGTTTTCTCTTGTGTGTGTGTCACTCGCAGCACAGAATCCAGGTTGAGCTGCTGAAGCTATTGTAAACTACTAGAACAAGACATAGGGCCTATATTTAAACTGTTTTATAATTATACATGTTACAAAATGAAGAGATATCATTTACTTGTTGCATTTATATAAAAAATGAACAGTTATTGTTTACTTGTTGCATTTACTTCAGAAAATGAATACAAAGAATAATGTAGTATTAGGCTATATTGTGTGCTTGACGGCAATTTATACATTTGTTTTACAACAGTCGCACACAGATAACATTTTGTAGTTGTACTAGTAAAAACAATTCTGTAGAAAAAAATATA
>NW_026707795.1:5000-7500 GCF_902713425.1 Acipenser ruthenus
GACCGCAGGTCAGCCAGAGGAATGCATTTCAGCTCCGGGGAAAAGACGCACGCGGCGGGGGGCTAAACCCGCCGGTCCTCCCCAGGCTCGAGCCAGACCACTCGATGGAAGGGCTCCCGGGCTTCTCGACCTCGCTCGGAAGGGTCGGCGTCCCCCCCTCTCTCTCTCCTCCCTGGGAAGGAAGGAAGGAAGGAAGGGAAACCCTCTCTCGACGGCGTCCGACCGTAGGGTTTCGGGAGGAACCGCCGTGCCTGAACACCGGCGCGACACCGGCCCGCAGGGGCCCTCCCTAGTCGGAACGTAAAAGCCAATCGTGTGGGAAAACCTCCGCCCCGGGAAGGAACGCAGGCAGGGGCGACTTAACCGCACGGGAAATCCTCCCCCAACACGGCTCCTGCCCGGGCACGAGGCCTCCGGAACCGGCCCGACAGCTCAACCGACCAGCATCGACATCGCCCGGGGGGAGGGGGACGGGACACGCGCGGATCGGGGGGAAGGAACTCAGGCAAGGCGACTTAACCGCAATGGAAATCATCCCGACCTGGCTCCTGGCTCCTAAACCGGCACGAGAACCGCCCCTCTCAATGGACACGTGCGAGGCGCGCTCACATCCTGCCCAGAAATAGAACCTCAATCCCCGGGCTTCAGCGTACAACACCGTGAAGTCTCAAGCGTTCGGCCCCGATCCTTGGACTCCCATCCGGAGAGAGCGATGGTGTGGCGACCAAACTCGGCTCCGCTCACCCCAGTCCACGGTAGGGTGGGTCGGGCAGGGTTCCTCAGATCAAGCACGGTAAGACTTGGGTCTATAATGCGCGCGCGTGCGTATGGATTTCGTGAAGGACCCTTTGCCCACAACAGAGAGAGACCATCCGGGAAGACAAGGAGGAATCCCGTCAACTCCTGCCCAGCCACAGACTCCAAAGGACGGCTCCAAACGGGTCCTTCACATGCATTCTGACACCTCGGGTCCTGACTTAGTCAAACCATTTTGATCAAAAAACCCTGTCGACGGAAATCTCCGCGGACCCCCCCGTTGTACCTTGACCGCGGGACCCTGAAGGGAGGGAGGTCCCGGGTCCTTGGGAACAGGAGTCGCCGCCGCCCCGCAGCCCCGTTTCGCCTCCGCCCTCGGCAGACTTCCACAAACGGCCCCGAGGTGGCCATGGTCATCTAATGTTAAAGATAGGGAACATGACCATGTTTTTTTGAAAACTTTGATTCTGACGGAGCCGAAAAAGTCCGGACTCTGGTCATATAATGTTAAAGATAGGGATTTCCCTCCGAAAATTCCCCTCAACATGACCATGGCTCCCAAATCACCTCCGGAGAAGGTAGACATGACCAGAGACTGAAAGGGAACGCACGGAGGAGCCAAGGGCGCAAACCCCAGTTCTCGAGCCGGAAATGGGAGCCTCCAGGCCCGCATGAACGGGCGCCCGGGCACGGGAGGTCAACCCCCCCCCCCTTCCCGCAACGTGACCAGAGCTTGGCCAGGTCCTTAAGGGGGCTTAGCCCGGTCCTGAGCCCGAGGAACGGGGCCTCCAGCCCGGCCTGAACCGGCGCCGGGCGCGGGAGGGGGCCACCGGGCAGACTTCCAAGGGAGGATGTCGCCAGGGGGTGAAGGGGGACCCTGACCGGGGTGCAGGGCCTCCCACACGGCTTAGATCGGTCGCTCGTGCCCTTAGAATGAACCTCCGTCCTGACTTAGAAATATTTTTTTGATCGAAAATGCCGTGCCCCTAGTAATATGCACCTACCTCCCCAGTGTATCTGCCATCTAGTTGCATTAAGGGAGGAAGCCACGAGTTCACAGGGACCTCCTGGAACTCTCGCTCCGTAACACATAGCAAATCTGTCCCTTCAGAAGAAGGTAACTTTTAATTGGAGCTCTGGTCATGTCAGCTACTTCTGCCCATGGTCATGTAGGCTAATTCTGCCTCTGGTCATGTCAGCTAATTCCGCCTATGGTCATATTAGCTAATTCCGCCTCTGGTCATGTCAGCTAACTCCGCCTATGGTCATGTCAGCTAACTGTGCCTATGGTCATGTCAGCTAACTGTGCCTATGGTCATGTCAGCTAACTCCGCCTATGGTCATGTCAGCTACTTCTGCCCATGGTCATGTCAGCTACTTCTGCCTATGGTCATGTCAGCTACTTCTGCCTATGGTCATGTCAGCTAACTGTGCCTATGGTCATGTCAGCTAACTGTGCCTATGGTCATGTCAGCTACTTCTGCCCATGGTCATGTCAGCTACTTCTGCCCATGGTCATGTCAGCTACTTCTGCCCATGGTCATGTCAGCTACTTCTGCCCATGGTCATGTCAGCTAATTCCGCCTCTGGTCATGTCAGCTAATTCCGCCTCTGGTCATGTCAGCTAATTCCGCCTCTGGTCATGTCAGCTAACTGTGCCTATGGTCATGTCAGCTAACTGTGCCTCTGGTCATGTAGGCTAATTCCGCCTATGGTCATGTCAGCTAATTCCGCCTCTGGTCAT
>NW_026707796.1:2500-5000 GCF_902713425.1 Acipenser ruthenus
AGCCGGGGCAGTGGGAGCAGAGGCCTGGGTGGTGGGAGCCAGCCCGGGGCCGTGGAACCCAAGCCGGGGCAAAGGCTGGAGCTGTCCCCGGGGCCGTGGAACCCAAGCCGGGGCAGTGGGAGCAGAGGCCTGGGTGGTGGGAGCCAGCCCGGGGCCGTGGAACCCAAGCCGGGGCAAAGGCTGGAGCTGTCCCCGGGGCCGTGGAACCCAAGCCGGGGTGGTGGGAGGCGGGGGCTGTCCCCGGGGCCGTGGAACCCTGCCCGGGGCGGTGGAACCCAAGCCGGGGCAGTGGGAGCAGA
Source organism: Acipenser ruthenus (assembly GCF_902713425.1). NCBI lineage: Eukaryota > Metazoa > Chordata > Actinopteri > Acipenseriformes > Acipenseridae > Acipenser > Acipenser ruthenus. The sequence continues at coordinate 2,800 of NW_026707796.1, forward strand.
GGCCTGGGTGGTGGGAGCCAGCCCGGGGCCGTGGAACCCAAGCTGGGGCAGTGGGAGCAGAGGCCTGGGTGGTGGGAGGCGGGAACTGTCCCCGGGGCTGTGGAACCCAAGCCGGGGCCGTGGAACCCAAGCCGGGGCAGTGGGAGCAGAGGCCTGGGTGGTGGGAGCCAGCCCGGGGCCGTGGAACCCTGCCCGGGGCAAGTGCGAGCCATAGCCTGGGTCCCCATTCAGTAACATGACCATAGGCACAGTTAGCTGACATGACCAGAGGCGGAATTAGCTGACATGACCATAGGCGGAATTAGCCTACATGACCAGAGGCACAGTTAGCTGACATGACCATAGGCACAGTTAGCTGACATGACCAGAGGCGGAATTAGCTGACATGACCAGAGGCGGAATTAGCTGACATGACCAGAGGCGGAATTAGCTGACATGACCATGGGCAGAAGTAGCTGACATGACCATGGGCAGAAGTAGCTGACATGACCATGGGCAGAAGTAGCTGACATGACCATGGGCAGAAGTAGCTGACATGACCATAGGCACAGTTAGCTGACATGACCATAGGCAGAAGTAGCTGACATGACCATAGGCAGAAGTAGCTGACATGACCATAGGCAGAAGTAGCTGACATGACCATGGGCAGAAGTAGCTGACATGACCATGGGCAGAAGTAGCTGACATGACCATGGGCAGAAGTAGCTGACATGACCATAGGCACAGTTAGCTGACATGACCATAGGCAGAAGTAGCTGACATGACCATAGGCAGAAGTAGCTGACATGACCATAGGCAGAAGTAGCTGACATGACCATGGGCAGAAGTAGCTGACATGACCATAGGCACAGTTAGCTGACATGACCATAGGCACAGTTAGCTGACATGACCATAGGCGGAGTTAGCTGACATGACCATAGGCACAGTTAGCTGACATGACCATAGGCACAGTTAGCTGACATGACCATAGGCAGAAGTAGCTGACATGACCATAGGCAGAAGTAGCTGACATGACCATGGGCAGAAGTAGCTGACATGACCATAGGCGGAGTTAGCTGACATGACCATAGGCACAGTTAGCTGACATGACCATAGGCACAGTTAGCTGACATGACCATAGGCGGAGTTAGCTGACATGACCAGAGGCGGAATTAGCTAATATGACCATAGGCGGAATTAGCTGACATGACCAGAGGCAGAATTAGCCTACATGACCATGGGCAGAAGTAGCTGACATGACCAGAGCTCCAATTAAAAGTTACCTTCTTCTGAAGGGACAGATTTGCTATGTGTTACGGAGCGAGAGTTCCAGGAGGTCCCTGTGAACTCGTGGCTTCCTCCCTTAATGCAACTAGATGGCAGATACACTGGGGAGGTAGGTGCATATTACTAGGGGCACGGCATTTTCGATCAAAAAAATATTTCTAAGTCAGGACGGAGGTTCATTCTAAGGGCACGAGCGACCGATCTAAGCCGTGTGGGAGGCCCTGCACCCCGGTCAGGGTCCCCCTTCACCCCCTGGCGACATCCTCCCTTGGAAGTCTGCCCGGTGGCCCCCTCCCGCGCCCGGCGCCGGTTCAGGCCGGGCTGGAGGCCCCGTTCCTCGGGCTCAGGACCGGGCTAAGCCCCCTTAAGGACCTGGCCAAGCTCTGGTCACGTTGCGGGAAGGGGGGGGGGGTTGACCTCCCGTGCCCGGGCGCCCGTTCATGCGGGCCTGGAGGCTCCCATTTCCGGCTCGAGAACTGGGGTTTGCGCCCTTGGCTCCTCCGTGCGTTCCCTTTCAGTCTCTGGTCATGTCTACCTTCTCCGGAGGTGATTTGGGAGCCATGGTCATGTTGAGGGGAATTTTCGGAGGGAAATCCCTATCTTTAACATTATATGACCAGAGTCCGGACTTTTTCGGCTCCGTCAGAATCAAAGTTTTCAAAAAAACATGGTCATGTTCCCTATCTTTAACATTAGATGACCATGGCCACCTCGGGGCCGTTTGTGGAAGTCTGCCGAGGGCGGAGGCGAAACGGGGCTGCGGGGCGGCGGCGACTCCTGTTCCCAAGGACCCGGGACCTCCCTCCCTTCAGGGTCCCGCGGTCAAGGTACAACGGGGGGGTCCGCGGAGATTTCCGTCGACAGGGTTTTTTGATCAAAATGGTTTGACTAAGTCAGGACCCGAGGTGTCAGAATGCATGTGAAGGACCCGTTTG
>NW_026707796.1:15000-17500 GCF_902713425.1 Acipenser ruthenus
AAGCCGGGGCAGTGGGAGCAGAGGCCTGGGTGGTGGGAGCCAGCCCGGGGCCGTGGAACCCTGCCCGGGCAAGTGGGAGCCAGCCCAGGGAGGCTGGAGCTGTCCCCGGGGCTGTGGAACCCAAGCCGGGGCCGTGGAACCCAAGCCGGGGCAGTGGGAGCAGAGGCCTGGGTGGTGGGAGCCAGCCCGGGGCCGTGGAACCCAAGCCGGGGCAAAGGCTGGAGCTGTCCCCGGGGCCGTGGAACCCAAGCCGGGGTGGTGGGAGGCGGGGGCTGTCCCCGGGGCCGTGGAACCCTGCCCGGGGCGGTGGAACCCAAGCCGGGGCAGTGGGAGCAGAGGCCTGGGTGGTGGGAGCCAGCCCGGGGCCGTGGAACCCAAGCTGGGGCAGTGGGAGCAGAGGCCTGGGTGGTGGGAGGCGGGAACTGTCCCCGGGGCTGTGGAACCCAAGCCGGGGCCGTGGAACCCAAGCCGGGGCAGTGGGAGCAGAGGCCTGGGTGGTGGGAGCCAGCCCGGGGCCGTGGAACCCTGCCCGGGGCAAGTGCGAGCCATAGCCTGGGTCCCCATTCAGTAACATGACCATAGGCACAGTTAGCTGACATGACCAGAGGCGGAATTAGCTGACATGACCATAGGCGGAATTAGCCTACATGACCAGAGGCACAGTTAGCTGACATGACCATAGGCACAGTTAGCTGACATGACCAGAGGCGGAATTAGCTGACATGACCAGAGGCGGAATTAGCTGACATGACCAGAGGCGGAATTAGCTGACATGACCATGGGCAGAAGTAGCTGACATGACCATGGGCAGAAGTAGCTGACATGACCATGGGCAGAAGTAGCTGACATGACCATGGGCAGAAGTAGCTGACATGACCATAGGCACAGTTAGCTGACATGACCATAGGCAGAAGTAGCTGACATGACCATAGGCAGAAGTAGCTGACATGACCATAGGCAGAAGTAGCTGACATGACCATGGGCAGAAGTAGCTGACATGACCATGGGCAGAAGTAGCTGACATGACCATGGGCAGAAGTAGCTGACATGACCATAGGCACAGTTAGCTGACATGACCATAGGCAGAAGTAGCTGACATGACCATAGGCAGAAGTAGCTGACATGACCATAGGCAGAAGTAGCTGACATGACCATGGGCAGAAGTAGCTGACATGACCATAGGCACAGTTAGCTGACATGACCATAGGCACAGTTAGCTGACATGACCATAGGCGGAGTTAGCTGACATGACCATAGGCACAGTTAGCTGACATGACCATAGGCACAGTTAGCTGACATGACCATAGGCAGAAGTAGCTGACATGACCATAGGCAGAAGTAGCTGACATGACCATGGGCAGAAGTAGCTGACATGACCATAGGCGGAGTTAGCTGACATGACCATAGGCACAGTTAGCTGACATGACCATAGGCACAGTTAGCTGACATGACCATAGGCGGAGTTAGCTGACATGACCAGAGGCGGAATTAGCTAATATGACCATAGGCGGAATTAGCTGACATGACCAGAGGCAGAATTAGCCTACATGACCATGGGCAGAAGTAGCTGACATGACCAGAGCTCCAATTAAAAGTTACCTTCTTCTGAAGGGACAGATTTGCTATGTGTTACGGAGCGAGAGTTCCAGGAGGTCCCTGTGAACTCGTGGCTTCCTCCCTTAATGCAACTAGATGGCAGATACACTGGGGAGGTAGGTGCATATTACTAGGGGCACGGCATTTTCGATCAAAAAAATATTTCTAAGTCAGGACGGAGGTTCATTCTAAGGGCACGAGCGACCGATCTAAGCCGTGTGGGAGGCCCTGCACCCCGGTCAGGGTCCCCCTTCACCCCCTGGCGACATCCTCCCTTGGAAGTCTGCCCGGTGGCCCCCTCCCGCGCCCGGCGCCGGTTCAGGCCGGGCTGGAGGCCCCGTTCCTCGGGCTCAGGACCGGGCTAAGCCCCCTTAAGGACCTGGCCAAGCTCTGGTCACGTTGCGGGAAGGGGGGGGGGGTTGACCTCCCGTGCCCGGGCGCCCGTTCATGCGGGCCTGGAGGCTCCCATTTCCGGCTCGAGAACTGGGGTTTGCGCCCTTGGCTCCTCCGTGCGTTCCCTTTCAGTCTCTGGTCATGTCTACCTTCTCCGGAGGTGATTTGGGAGCCATGGTCATGTTGAGGGGAATTTTCGGAGGGAAATCCCTATCTTTAACATTATATGACCAGAGTCCGGACTTTTTCGGCTCCGTCAGAATCAAAGTTTTCAAAAAAACATGGTCATGTTCCCTATCTTTAACATTAGATGACCATGGCCACCTCGGGGCCGTTTGTGGAAGTCTGCCGAGGGCGGAGGCGAAACGGGGCTGCGGGGCGGCGGCGACTCCTGTTCCCAAGGACCCGGGACCTCCCTCCCTTCAGGGTCCCGCGGTCAAGGTACAACGGGGGGGTCCGCGGAGATTTCCGTCGACAGGGTTTTTTGATCAAAATGGTTTGACTAAGTCAG
>NW_026707797.1:0-12500 GCF_902713425.1 Acipenser ruthenus
GGATTGTGGGGCTCTGTCTGTCTGTCTGTCTGTCTGTCTGTCTGTCTGCAGCTTTAATGAAACTAAACTCTTTTCAGAATGTAGTAAACTAACACAGACACCGAGAAGAAGGGATTATATTGTAGCGTCAAACTGAACAGGATTGTGGGGGTCTGTCTGTCTGTCTGTCTGTCTGTCTGTCTGTCTGTCTGCAGCTTTAATGAAACTAAACTCTTTTCAGAATGTAGTAAACTAACACAGACACCAAGAAGGGATTATATTGTAGCGTCAAACTGAACAGGATTGTGGGGCTCTGTCTGTCTGTCTGTCTGTCTGTCTGTCTGTCTGCAGCTTTAATGAAACTAAACTCTTTTCAGAATGTAGTAAACTAACACAGACACCGAGAAGAAGGGATTATATTGTAGCGTCAAACTGAACAGGATTGTGGGGCTCTGTCTGTCTGTCTGTCTGTCTGTCTGTCTGTCTGTCTGTCTGCAGCTTTAATGAAACTAAACTCTTTTCAGAATGTAGTAAACTAACACAGACACAGAGAAGAAGGGATTATATTGTAGCGTCAAACTGAACAGGATTGTGGGGCTCTGTCTGTCTGTCTGTCTGTCTGTCTGTCTGTCTGCAGCTTTAATGAAACAACTCTTTTCAGAATGTAGTAAACTAACACAGACACAGAGAAGAAGGGATTATATTGTAGCGTCAAACTGAACAGGATTGTGGGGCTCTGTCTGTCTGTCTGTCTGTCTGTCTGTCTGTCTGTCTGTCTGTCTGCAGCTTTAATGAAACTAAACTCTTTTCAGACTGTAGTAAACTAACACAGACACCAAGAAGAAGGGATTATATTGTAGCGTCAAACTGAACAGGATTGTTGTGAAGTGTGTTCTCATCTCTCTCTCTCTCTCTCTCTCTCTCTCTCTCTCTCTCTCTCTCTCTCTCTCTCTCTCTCTCTCTCTCTCTCTCTCTCTCTCATCTCCTCTCTCTCTCTCTCTCTCTCTCTCTCTCTCTCTCTCTCTCTCTCTCTCTCTCTCTCTCTCTCTCTCTCTCTCTCTCTCTCTCTCTCTCTAGTTGTGAAGTGTGTTCTCATCGCCAGTCCCTGGCTTTGTGAAGGATCAGTTCTGCACCTACCTGTTCCAGCAGGCTGTGAAAACTGACAACAAAGTTCTGCTGGAGAACCGGTCCAAATTCATGCAGGTCCATTCCTCCTCTGGACACAAGTACTCCCTCAAAGGTGGGTCAGAACCAGACCGGCCCAATCACAGCTCGTTATGTAAAAGGAGGTTGTGAGAATGACCTCTTATTAGCTTTATTAACATGATCACTGACCCTCCCTTTAAAAAGAGCGCTGACCATTTTTAACCCCCCTCCCTCTCTCTCTCTCTCTCTCTCTCTCTCTCTCTCAGAAGTCTTGTCCGATCCCGCAGTGATCAGTCGCCTGTCGGACACCAAGGTAAGGAAGTGACATCACAGCCAGGTCTGCAGGACCAACCCTTGAGCGGCAGGCTGTGCTGTGTGTCAATGGGGGCCTATGTGACGTTTGTTTAATCCAAGCTGTACCGGCTGCTGTATGGAAGGAAGCTCCCACCTGGTGAAATAATACAAGTTTTTCTTCCTCTTCCTCTCTGCTCCCCTCCCTTTCTCTTCTCCCCTCCCTTTCTCTTCTCTCCCCCCTTTGTCCTCTGTCTCCCCTCCCTTTCTCCTCTCCCCCTCTCTTTCTCCCCTCCACCTCCCCCTCTTTCTCCTCCCCCTCCCCTCTCTCTCCTCTCCTCCCTCCATCTCCCCCCTCCCTCTCTCCCCTCTCCCTCCTCTCTGTCTCTCTCTCCTGTCTCCCCTCCCCTTTTCTTCCCTTCCCTCTCCCTCCCTCCCTCTCTCCCTCCCTCCCTCTCTCTCTCTCTCTCTCCCTCCCTCCCTCCCTCCCTCTCCCTCTCTCCCTCCCTCCCTCCCTCCCTCTCCCTCTCTCCCTCCCTCCCTCCCTCCCTCTCCCTCTCTCTTTCAGGCTGCAGGGGAGGTGAAGGCTCTGGAGGATTTTTATAAGCTGCTTCAGCATGAGCCAGACCGGGCCGTCTATGGGTCAGTACCGATGGAAAAAAAAGAGAGAGAAAGCAGGAAAGATTATTATTATTATAATTGTGAATGTCATCCAGAGACTAGGGGGGTGAACTCTGCATCATCAACAACTGCTGCTGCTGCTGCTGCAGAGTCACTTCCAATAGGAGCTCGTTTGTTTGACGTCTCATCCGAAGGACGGAGCACAAGGAAGGAATTAAGACTCCCATTGCATAGCGCTTTGAGAGTGGATTTTAAAGATGGTCAGCACTCCTTTAAAGGGAGGGGCTGGTGATCCTGTTAATAAAGCTAATAAGAGGTGAGAGAATGGATTTTAAAGATGGTCAGCGCTCCTTTAAAGGGAGGGGCTGGTGATCATGTTAATAAAGCTAATAAGAGGTGAGAGAATGGATTTTAAAGATGGTCAGCGCTCCTTTAAAGGGAGGGGCCGGTGATCATATTAATAAAGCTAATAAGAGGTGAGAGAATGGATTTTAAAGATGGTCAGCGCTCCTTTAAAGGGAGGGCCCAGGGATCATGTTAATAAAGCTAATAAGAGGTGAGAGAATGGATTTTAAAGATGGTCAGCGCTGCTTTAAAGGGAGGGGTCAGTGATCCTGTTAATAAAGCTAATAAGAGGCGAGAGAATGGATTTTAAAGATGGGCAGCGCTCCTTTAAAGGGAGGGGTCAGTGATCCTGTTAATAAAGCTAATAAGAGGTGAGAGAATGGATTTTAAAGATGGGCAGCGCTCCTTTAAAGGGAGGGGCCGGTGATCATGTTAATAAAGCTAATAAGAGGTGAGAGAATGGATTTTAAAGATGGGCAGCACTCCTTTAAAGGGAGGAGCCGGTGATCATGTTAATAAAGCTAATAAGAGGTGAGAGAATGGATTTTAAAGATGGGCAGCACTCCTTTAAAGGGAGGAGCCGGTGATCATGTTAATAAAGCTAATAAGAGGTGAGAGAATGGATTTTAAAGATGGTCAGCGCTCCTTTAAAGGAGGGCCTAGTGATAAAGCTAACAAGAGGTAAGCCAGACAGACAGATGGACTGTAATCTAACCCTATCACCTTTTTTCTCTCTGTCTGATTTATTAAACAGCTGTTTGTGTCTGTGGAGGGAGGGTGGGGGGGGTCGCAGGTGTTTACAGTTGTGTGAGTCACAGACAGAGACACCCAGCCCTCAGGACAGATTGACAGACAGACAGGAAGTGAGATCACTGTCCTGAGCCCCTCCAGCACTTTGTCAGTCTCAGAATATCAGGAAACACTGGTCTGCTTGACTCAGTTTAGTTTCAGTAACACTGATGAAGGCACTGGAGCCCAAACGCTGGTCTGCTTGACTCAGTTTAGTTTCAGTAACGCTGATGAAGGCACTAGAGCCCAAACGCTGGTCTGCTTGACTCAGTTTAGTTTCAATAACGCTGATGAAGGCACTAGAGCCCCAAACGCTGGTCTGCTTGACTCGGTTTAGTTTCAATAACGCTGATGAAGGCACTAGAGCCCAAACGCTGGTCTGCTTGACTCAGTTTAGTTTCAGTAACGCTGATGAAGGCACTAGAGCCCAAACGCTGGTCTGCTTGACTCAGTTTAGTTTCAGTAACGCTGATGAAGGCACTAGAGCCCAAACGCTGGTCTGCTTGACTCAGTTTAGTTTCAATAACGCTGATGAAGGCACTAGAGCCCCAAACGCTGGTCTGCTTGACTCGGTTTAGTTTCAATAACGCTGATGAAGGCACTAGAGCCCCAAACGCTGGTCTGCTTGACTCGGTTTAGTTTCAATAACGCTGATGAAGGCACTAGAGCCCAAACGCTGGTCTGCTTGACTCAGTTTAGTTTCAGTAACGCTGATGAAGGCACTAGAGCCCAAACGCTGGTCTGCTTGACTCAGTTTAGTTTCAATAACGCTGATGAAGGCACTAGAGGTAATAAGAGGAGAGAGAATGGATTTTAAAGATGGGCAGCGCTCCTTTAAAGGGAGGGCGCCAGTGATCATGTTAATAAAGCTAATAAGAGGTGAGAGAATGGATTTTAAAGATGGGCAGCGCTCCTTTAAAGGGAGGGCGCCAGTGATCATGTTAATAAAGCTAATAAGAGGTGAGAGAATTGATTTTAAAGATGGTCAGCGCTCCTTTAAAGGGAGGGGTCAGTGATCATGTTAATAAAGCTAATAAGAGGTGAGAGAATGGATTTTAAAGATGGTCAGCGCTCCTTTAAAGGGAGGGGTCAGTGATCATGTTAATAAAGCTAATAAGAGGTGAGAGAATGGATTTTAAAGATGGTCAGCGCTCCTTTAAAGGGAGGGGTCAGTGATCATGTTAATAAAGCTAATAAGAGGTGAGAGAATGGATTTTAAAGATGGTCAGCGCTCCTTTAAAGGGAGGGGCCAGTGATCATTTTAATAAAGCTAATAAGAGGTGAAAGATTTTTAAGATGGTTACCGCTTCTTTTAAACTGTTAACCCCAGGACCCCCCCCCCTCCCCCCCCCCCCCCCCTCCCCCAAAGCAATAACTAGCAGCCAAAAAAAAGACCAATATTTTTTATTTCTCTCAGGTTTATTTTAGGTGGAGTGCTGGCTAGGATTGAAAGGGATTCTCAGCCTGGAGGGTTTTGAAATTGAAGACGAGCTCTCTGAAGTGTTTATTGGGTGTGGGGGGGGGGGGGGGGGTGGTGGATTAAATAGATTTAAATCGACCCTTTTAATCTCTGAGAGGGGGGAAAAAAGAAAGGTTTTAGTATCTTGACATTCGTGTTTAAAACAAGCAAACATTCCTGTCTCTCTCTGTCTGTCTTTATCTCCTATCTGTGTGTGTGTGTGTGTAAATACATATATCTATATATAAATATATTTATTTATAAATCTATCTATAAATCTTATCTGTGTGTGCATTCTCTGGTGTGTGTGTGAAGATTTCTATATAGATATCTATATGTAGATATAGATATAGATATCTATCTATCAGTCTATCTCTATCTATCTATCTCTCTCTCTCTCTCTCTCTCTCTCTCTATATATATATATATATATATATATAATACATATAACTATCTATAAATCTGTCTAGATGTAAATCTATCTAAATCTGTCTGCTTGTGAATTCTCTGGTTGTGTGTGGAGACATACACATATATACATACAGCTGCATGAATGGGTTTTAACAGCGGTAATAATGGCGATTTGTATAAAAATGAAACACAAGTTTAAATGTTTAATATATATATATATAATATTTCAGGATGATCTATCATATATGCTTACAGAGAATTCAAAACCACCGCACTGCTCTCGATCCCAGGAGACTTGGGATCCATCAGGAGACTCGTCAATCACTAGAGTGCCGCTAAGAAATAAAAAATAAAAATAATAATAATAATAATAATAGATGTACTCGGTGAAGGAGGAGGGTGGGGTGGGATCAGAGGCCACCTACCCTGCTTTGAAAGATCTCTCCCTCCCTCCTTCCTCTCCTTTCTTTGTTTTGTTTTTTTCTTTATGTATTATATACTGCAGTGTCAAACAGGATTGTGGGGCTCTGTCTGTGTGTCTGTCTGTCTGTCTGTCTGCAGCTTTAATGAAACTAAACTCTTTTCAGAATGTAGTAAACTAACACAGACACCGAGAAGAAGGGATTATATTGTAGCGTCAAACTGAACAGGATTGTGGGGCTCTGTCTGTCTGTCTGTCTGTCTGTCTGCAGCTTTAATGAAACTAAACTCTTTTCAGAATGTAGTAAACTAACACAGACACCAAGAAGGGATTATATTGTAGCGTCAAACTGAACAGGATCGCTCACTGGGTAAATAAAACCCTCCCACACGCTTGGAATACAGTCTGTGATTGGCCGACGGCACTGGGGTTAAAAACACAAGCATTGGAGACAAGTTACAGGGAGCTACGAAGAAACGGCTGCGTGCGATTGGGTGGACCTGGGTGCCGAGTGGGCGGGCCTTGGCTATGCCCCTGCTCGTATTGCACAGCAGTGTGATCCATTCCAGGTTTTACTGCTACCAGCTTGATCAGCCCCCAGTGTGTCTAGCTAACAAGCTCAGGTGTGTCTGATTATTAAACTCCAAGTGAAACCAGGACTGGATCACACTGCTGTGCAGCGGGAGTCTGATTCCCCTCACTGCTGTGCAGTATTGAGGCTCTCTGATGTTTTCTTGTGTTTTCTCTCGCAGTGTTGCTCATGTGGAGCGGGCAAACGAAGCGATGGCCATCGACGTTCTCCTGATCAGCGACAACCTTTTCAGGTATCCCCCTGCTTCTTTCTTTCAGAACTCTTACCGTAGCTCAAAATCCGTCTCGGTGCCTCCCTGTCTCTCTCTCTCTCTCTCTCTCTCTCTCTCTGTACCTCTATCTGGACAAGCAAAAATGTGTTCAGAAAGTTTGCTGGAAGTTTTAATAGCCATGGTTATTTTTTTTTTTTTTTTCTCTCCCTCTCTGTCTGTCTGTGTCTCTGTCCAGGCATGAAGACATTGCCACACGCAGTCGTTATGTGAAGCTGGTGGACAGCGTGAAAGACAATGGAGGAAGCGTGCGGTAAAGAGCTTATCAACAACCATCTACCCTCCCTGTCAACCCATCAACAACCCTAACCTTCTACCCAACCTCCCAACCAACCTCCCTCCCAACCAACCTCCCTCCCAACCAACCAACCAACCTCCCTCCCAACCAACCTTCAAACCAACCAACCTTCCTCCCAACCAACCAACCAACCTCCCAACCAACCAACCAACCTCCCTCCCAACCAACCAACCTCCCTCCCAACCAACCAACCTCCCTCCAACCAACCAACCAACCAACCAACCAACCTCCCTCCCAACCAACCAACCAACCAACCAACCAACCTCCCAACCAACCAACCAACCAACCTCCCTCCCAACCAACCTACCAACCAACCTCCCTCCCAACCAACCTCCCTCCCTCCCAACCAACCTCCCTCCCTCCCAACCAACCTCCCTCCCAACCAACCTCCCTCCCAACCAACCTTCTAACCAACCAGCCTCCCTACCAACCAACCAACCTTCTAACCAACCAACCTCCCAACCAACCAACCTCCCTCCCAACCAACCAACCTCCCTCCCAACCAACCAACCTCCCTCCCTCCCTCCCAACCTTCTAACCAACCAACCTCCCTCCCTCCCTCCCTCCCAACCAACCTTCTAACCAACCAACCTCCCTCCCTCCCTCCCAACCAACCTTCTAACCAACCAACCTCCCTCCCTCCCTCCCAACCAACCTTATAACCAACCAGCCTCCCTCCCAACCAACCAACCTCCCTCCCTCCCAACCAACCAACCTCCCTCCCTCCCTCCCAACCAACCTTCTAACCAACCAACCTCCCTCCCTCCCTCCCAACCAACCTTATAACCAACCAGCCTCCCTCCCAACCAACCAACTTCCCTCCCTCCCAACCAACCAACCTCCCTCCCTCCCAACCAACCTCCCTCCCAACCAACCTTCTAACCAACCAACCAACCAACCAACCTCCCTCCCAACCAACCAACCAACCAACCAACCAACCAACCAACCAACCAACCAACCTCCCTCCCAACCAACCAACCAACCAACCAACCTCCCTCCCTCCCAACCAACCAACCAACCAACCAACCAACCTCCCTCCCAACCAACCAACCAACCAACCAACCAACCAACCTCCCTCCCTCCCTCCCAACCTCCCAACCAACCTCCCTCCCAACCAACCTTCTAACCAACCAACCAACCAACCAACCAACCAACCTTCCAACCAACCTCCCTCCCTCCCAACCAACCAACCTCCCTCCCAACCAACCTTCCAACCAACCTCCCTCCCTCCCAACCAACCAACCTCCCTCCCAACCTCCCTCCTAACCAACCAGCCTCCCTCCCAACCAACCAACCAACCAGCCTCCCTCCCAACCAACCAACCAACCAGCCTCCCTCCCAACCAACCAACCAACCAACCTCCCTCCCAACCAACCAACCTCCCTCTCAACCAACCAACCAACCTCCCTCCCAACCAACCTTCTAACCAACCAACCTCCCTCCCAACCAACCAACCTCCCTCCCTCCCAACCAACCAACCAACCAACCTCCCAACCAACCTTCTAACTAACCAACCTCCCTCCCAACCAACCAACCTCCCTCCCAACCAACCTTCTAACCAACCAACCTCCCTCCCAACCAACCAACCTCCCTCCCTCCCAACCAACCAACCTCCCTCCCTCCCAACCAACCTACCAACCAACCAACCTCCCTCCCAACCAACCAACCAACCTCCATCCCTCTCTACCAGTCAAGCAACCAACCAACCAACCTCCCTCCCAACCAACCAACCAACCTCCCTCCCCCCTCCCTCCCTACCGTACAGACATGCCTTATTACACAGTACCTATCTAGAGAACCACTTGTCCGATTGTGATGAGACTTGCTAAGATTTGGGGCTGATAAGCAATCCTGCATTTTAATGAACGCTTGTCGCTAAAATACTAAAGTTTTTTTTTTTGTTTGTTTTTTGTCTTCAGAATATTTTCCAGTCTGCACGTGTCAGGAGAGCGTGAGTATTTCATTTAAACAGCACCATTGAGATTGAGAAGAAACTCAGAGAGAGAGTCAAGCGAAAAAAACGCTGGTCTGCTTGACTCAGTTTAGTTTCAATAACACTGATGAAGGCACTAGAGCCCCAAACGCTGGTCTGCTTGACTCAGTTTAGTTTCAATAACACTGATGAAGGCACTAGAGCCCCAAACGCTGGTCTGCTTGACTCAGTTTAGTTTCAGTAACGCTGATGAAGGCACTAGAGCCCAAACGCTGGTCTGCTTGACTCAGTTAGGTTTCAGTAACGCTGATGAAGGCACTAGAGCCCAAACGCTGGTCTGCTCGACTCAGTTTAGTTTCAATAACGCTGATGAAGGCACTAGAGCCCAAACGCTGGTCTGCTTGACTCAGTTTAGTTTCAGTAACGCTGATGAAGGCACTAGAGCCCAAACACTGGTCTGTTTATGTATGTATATATTATTTTTTTTTATTCAGAACTGAATCAGCTGAGCGGGGTTGCGAGTCTTCTGCGTTTTCCGATCGCTGATATCTCTGAGGAAGAGGAGGATTCTAGCTCCGAGGAAGACTAAAATCAACCCCATTTACTCTGTACAATCGCTAACATTAAAAGGGACTATATATATATATATATATATATATATATATATATATATATATATATATATATAATGTATAATTCACAGTAAATTGTCCATGTTCCTTTAGGACCTTATTAGCAGCAGCTACACTTATAATTTCTCTGAGTGTAGATCTTGCATTCAGAGTGTCAACGACAAAGCATTTGAAAGGTTTAAAACCACAACAGGATCTGCACAAACAGATTAAACACGTTCATATCATGTTTCGTCTCTCTCTCTCTTTTTTTTTTGTTTTGAGATTTAATGACTTCTGCGTGACAGAGGCTCCCTGACACAGCAAACAGTGCAAGAGAACGAAACACACTCTCAGTATGATCAGAGGAAGACACCCGACACTCAGAGAGAGTATCATGCATTGTAAAGCACAGAGAGGTCTGGTAAAGCATAGGGAAGCATTGTAAAGCACAGAGAGGTCTGGTAAAGCATAGGGAAGCATTGTAAAGCACAGAGAGGTCTGGTAAAGCATAGGGAAGCATTGTAAAGCAGAGAGAGGTGTGGTAAAGCATCTCTCATATATACAGTGTGTGTGTACACATAAAGTTCAATATTTCTGTACATTTTACTATAGTATCTTTGAGGCCTGCATGACTTTTGTGCAGATAAAGCCCCTCTGAATCTGAACGTAAATTTGACAGGAGAGAGAGAGAGAGAGAGAGAGAGCATCTGTTTAACAGCTGATAGCCAGAGGGGGGGTGTATGTGTCTGTACCTGCTGGTGTGCTGGAGGGGAGAGGGGCGATAGCTTCAGTAGCTATTGCGGTTATATAGGTGTGTGTGTGTGGGGAGAGAGAGAGGAAGGAAAAAGACCTTCGTTCTTATTGAGACACACACAGACAGACCGACCGACAGAGCGAACCCCACAATCCTGTTCAGTTTGACGCTACAATATAATCCCTTCTTCTTGGTGTCTGTGTTAGTTTACTACATTCTGAAAAGAGTTTAGTTTCATTAAAGCTACAGACAGACAGACAGACAGACAGAGCCCCACAATCCTGTTCAGTTTGACGCTACAATATAATCCCTTCTTCTTGGTGTCTGTGTTAGTTTACTACATTCTGAAAAGAGTTTAGTTTCATTAAAGCTGCAGACAGACACAGACAGACAGACAGACAGACAGACAGAGCCCCACAATCAGGTCGACATCACAATAAAAAGAAAGAGAGGGTTAGGGTAAAGGAGAGAGGTTGGAGAAGAACATAAGAAAGTTTCCAAACGAGAGGAGGCCCCATTCGGCCCATCTTGCTCGTTTGGTTGTTAGTAGCTTATTGATCCCAGAATCTCATCAAGCAGCTTCTTGAAGGATCCCAGGGTGTCAGCTTCAACAACATTACTGGGGAGTTGGTTCCAGACCCTCACAATTCTCTGTGTAAAAAAGTGCCTCCTATTTTCTGTTCTGAATGCCCCTTTATCTAATTTGTGACCCCTGGTCCTTGTTTCTTTTTTCAGTGCCCTGGGTCGACATTGTCTATACCTTTTAGGATTTTGAATGTTTGAATCAGATCACCGCGTAGTCTTCTTTGTTCACTGAATAGATCCAATTCTTTTAGCCTGTCTGCATACGACATGCCTTTTAAACCCGGGATAATTCTGGTTGCTCTTCTTTGCACTCTTTCTATAGAAGGATGGAGAGAGGGGGTTAGGGTAAAGGAGAGAGGGTAAGAAGGGAATAAGAGGGTTGGAGAGGAGGGTAATGATGAGAAATGATAGCGTGAGGAAAGAAAGAAGAGAACAAGGGAGAGGAGAGGTCTGTATTGCCTCAAGTTTTGAGATCAGATTGACCCAAGTTGTTTCAACACTGCACTGGGGGGGGGAGGAGGAGAGCAGGTCTGTGCAAGCGAAGGGGAATCCCTGCTTCAAGATTAAAAGCATATTTCCAGTGTCTGTCTAGCTGACTCAAATCGGTCAGTCTATATATCTGTTTGTCAACCCATCAAAAGTATGTGTGTGCATAGAGTCTCTGTCTGTCTGTTGTTTAATATGACAGACAGATTGCTAATGTAGATAGACAAACCATGGTAAACTAACCCATTTTAAAAGTCTGCCCTAGTAAAAGCACAGCAAAGTGTAATACAGCACAGAGAGGTCTAGTAAAGCATAGGGAAGCATTGTAAAGCACAGAGAGGTCTAGTAAAGCATAGGGAAGCATTGTAATGCACAGAGAGGTCTGGTAAAGCATAGGGAAGCATTGTAAAGCACAGAGAGGTCTGGTAAAGCATAGGGAAGCATTGTAAAGCACAGAGAGGTCTGGTAAAGCATAGGGAAGCATTGTAAAGCACAGAGAGGTCTGGTAAAGCATAGGGAAGCATTGTAATGCACAGAGAGGTCTGGTAAAGCATAGGGAAGCATTGTAAAGCACAGAGAGGTCTGGTAAAGCATAGGGAAGCATTGTAAAGCACAGAGAGGTCTGGTAAAGCATAGGGAAGCATTGTAAAGCACAGAGAGGTCTGGTAAAGCATAGGGAAGCATTGTAAAGCACAGAGAGGTCTGGTAAAGCATAGGGAAGCATTGTAAAGCACAGAGAGGTCTGCTAAAGCATAGTGAAGCATTGTAAAGCACAGAGAGGTCTGGTAAAGCATAGGGAAGCATTGTAAAGCACAGAGAGGTGTGGTAAAGCATAGGGAAGCATTGTAAAGCACAGAGAGGTCTGGTAAAGCATAGGGAAGCATTGTAAAGCACAGAGAGGTCTGGTAAAGCATAGGGAAGCATTGTAAAGCACAGAGAGGTCTGGTAAAGCATAGGGAAGCATTGTAAAGCACAGAGAGGTCTGGTAAAGCATAGGGAAGCATTGTAAAGCACAGAGAGGTCTGGTAAAGCAGAGGGAAGCATATTAAAAAAACATGGCAAAACAAGTTAAAGTAATCCATAGTTCAACTATATTTAAAAAAAAATCTCTACTTCTTTCTTCTTTGTTTTTGAAGCTCAGATTTCAAATTCAAGCCCCCCAGGGTGAGTTAGCTTGTCTATCCGGGATAGGTCGACTGAAAGAGATGAGAGGCTATAAAAAAAAAAGAAAGAAACACACACACACACGGACAGACACACACACACACGCAGACACACACGCAGACTGACACACACACACACACGCAGACACACACGCAGACTGACACACACACACACACACACACGTAGACACACACACACACACCAGGTGTAAGTGACCCGGGAAAGGGAGGGAGGAAAGTGGGTGTTTTCAAAGAAACGACCACGCTGAAATAGGTAAGTCTCAGGTCTCTGCTGCTTTGACACATTTCACAGAGAATGCAAAAAAAAAAAAAAAAACTCACTGA
>NW_026707797.1:17500-20363 GCF_902713425.1 Acipenser ruthenus
TCCTTTAAAGGGAGGGGCCGGTGATCATGTTAATAAAGCTAATAAGAGCTGAGAGAATGGATTTTAAAGATGGTCAGCGCTCCTTTAAAGGGAGGGGCCAGTGATCATGTTAATAAAGCTAATAAGAGGAGAGAGAATGGATTTGAAAGATGGGCAGCGCTCCTTTAAAGGGAGGAGCCGGTGATCATGTTAATAAAGCTAATAAGAGGTGAGAGAATGGATTGTAAAGATGGTCAGCGCTCCTTTAAAGGGAGGGGCCAGTGATCATGTTAATAAAGCTAATAAGAGGTGAGAGAATGGATTTTAAAGCTGGTCAGCTTTTTTTTTTTCTGTCTGTCTGTCAGATCGCTTTGACTGTTTTCTGGTGAACGGAGCCGATTACCGCGGTTCTCAGAATCGGACCTCGGTTCTGAATGGGAATCCCTGCCTGTACTGGAACCAGACCGTCCAGCACACCTACAATACTGGGAGACAGATGGCTGGAGAGTGGGGATTGGGGGATCACAATTACTGCAGGTAACCAGAGAGGAGAGAGGCAGACAGTATGTTAACTAAATGGGACCACAGTGTGCTAACTATACCCTAAATGATCTTCAATGGCAATGCAGGCAGACAGTGGAGCTACAATGGCAATAATGGTTCTGTATTACACTGAGGGGCAATGGTAGCACAAGTATAGGGCAGCTGCAATGGGGTGAGGCTGGTAGAATGGGACCACAGTGTGCTGACTATACCCTAAATGATCTTCAATGGCAATGCAGACAGACAGTGGAGCTACAATGGCAATAATGGTTCTGTATTACACTGAGGGGCAATGGTAGCACAAGTATAGGACAGCTGCAATGGGGTGAGATATTAAACTATGGCTGTTGAAACTCAGGGGGGTAACTGGATCATTGGCGCTGCAACTTTTTCCTTATTTTTTTTTTTTTTTTCCCGGAGAAATCCTGATGGAGACGTGCAGCCCTGGTGTTATGTCTCGGAGAGTGAGGAGGGAATCTATTGGAAGTACTGTGACATTCCCAGCTGTCGGAGTGAGTCCTTCCTGATCGGAATCTGGAAACTGAGTCAAGCAGACCAGCGTTTGGGCTCTAGTGCCTTCATCAGCGTTATTGAAACTAAACTAAGTCAAGCAGACCAGCGTTTGGGCTCTAGTGCCTTCATCAGTGTTATTGAAACTAAACTGAGTCAAGCAGACCAGCGTTTGGGGCTCTAGTGCCTTCATCAGCGTTACTGAAACTAAACTGAGTGAAGCAGACCAGCGTTTGGGCTCTAGTGCCTTCATCAGCGTTACTGAAACTAAACTGAGTGAAGCAGACCAGCGTTTGGGCTCTAGTGCCTTCATCAGCGTTACTGAAACTAAACTGAGTGAAGCAGACCAGCGTTTGGGCTCTAGCGCCTTCATCAGCGTTATTGAAACTAAACTGAGTGAAGCAGACCAGCGTTTGGGCTCTAGCGCCTTCATCAGCGTTATTGAAACTAAACTGAGTCAAGCAGACCAGCGTTTGGGCTCTAGTGCCTTCATCAGTGTTATTGAAACTAAACTGAGTCAAGCAGACCAGCGTTTGGGCTCCAGTGCCTTCATCAGTGTTATTGAAACTAAACTGAGTCAAGCAGTCCAGCGTTTGGGCTCCAGTGCCTTCATCAGCGTTATTGAAACTAAACTGAGTCAGACCAGCGTTTGTTTCTCTGTCAGTTCCGGGGTGTAGGGATGTGTTTTTGGGTGTTCTTCACCCCCTGTTTCTCTCTCTCGCAGTGCCGGGGGTACCACGGCTGTTTCCTGGACTCGGGGAGCCCTCCTGCTCTGACAGGGAGCAGTGGCACCTCCACCAAACTCACAGTGCAGGTCTGCATTCGATACTGCAGGAAACATGGGTATGAGGTGAGAGAGGGGAGAGGGGGGGAGAGGGGGGGGGAGAGAGGGAGGGGGGGAGAGAGAGGGGGGGGAGAGAGGGAGGGGGGGAGAGAGAGGGGGGGAGAGAGGGAGGGGGGAGAGAGAGGGGGGGGAGAGAGAGGGGGAGGGGAGGGGGAGAGGGAGGGAGGGAGGGGGGGGGAGAGAGGGGGGAGAGAGGGGGTGGAGGAGAGAGAGGAGAGAGGGGGGTGGAGGGAGAGAGAGGGGGGGAGAGGGGTGAAGGGGAGAGGTGGGAGAGAGGAGAGGGGGTGGAGGAGAGGGGGAGAGAGGGTGAAGGAGATTGGTGAGGAGAGGGGTCAGAGATAGGGGTGGAGAGAGGGTCGTGGAGGGGAGAGAGGCTGGAGAGGGGGTGGACAAGGAGAAGGCAGAGAGGGTATGGTGTTTGTGTGTAGCGTCAGTAAACTCTGTCTCTCTGTCTCTCTCTCTCTCTCTCTCTCTCTCTCCTCTCTCTCTCTCTCTACCCCCCTGCTCTCTCTCTCAGTTTGCGGGGGTGGGAGGCAGGCTATGCCTGTTTCTGTGGTTCAGGGGCAGACCTGGCTCGTAACGAACAGGTGTCGGCGGTGGAGTGTGACCAGGTGTGCTTCGGCAAGTCTAGTGAGCTGTGCGGGGGGGACGGCAGGATCGGCATCTACCAGGGTGAGGGGCAGCTTCATTCACCCCCCCCTCACTGCCCACCTCACTCCCCCTCACACCCCCTCTCACTCCCCCTCACGTCCCCTCACTGTCCCTCTCACTCCCCCCCCTCACTGTACACCAATAACAGCCCTTCTCTCCCCCTCTGTCCCATCCCCAACCCCTCCCCTCTCTCTCTCTCAAATTCAAATTCTCTCTCTCTCTCCTTCCTCTCTCTATCCTCCTCCCCACTCCTCTCTCTCTCTCCCCCTCCTCCTCACTCCTCTCTCTCTCTCTCCCCCTCCTCCTATCTCCCCCTCCTCTCTCTCTCCCTCCTCT
>NW_026707798.1:7500-10000 GCF_902713425.1 Acipenser ruthenus
GGGCTCCCGGGCTTCTCGACCTCGCTCGGAAGGGTCGGCGTCCCCCCCTCTCTCTCTCCTCCCTGGGAAGGAAGGAAGGAAGGAAGGGAAACCCTCTCTCGACGGCGTCCGACCGTAGGGTTTCGGGAGGAACCGCCGTGCCTGAACACCGGCGCGACACCGGCCCGCAGGGGCCCTCCCTAGTCGGAACGTAAAAGCCAATCGTGTGGGAAAACCTCCGCCCCGGGAAGGAACGCAGGCAGGGGCGACTTAACCGCACGGGAAATCCTCCCCCAACACGGCTCCTGCCCGGGCACGAGGCCTCCGGAACCGGCCCGACAGCTCAACCGACCAGCATCGACATCGCCCGGGGGGAGGGGGACGGGACACGCGCGGATCGGGGGGAAGGAACTCAGGCAAGGCGACTTAACCGCAATGGAAATCATCCCGACCTGGCTCCTGGCTCCTAAACCGGCACGAGAACCGCCCCTCTCAATGGACACGTGCGAGGCGCGCTCACATCCTGCCCAGAAATAGAACCTCAATCCCCGGGCTTCAGCGTACAACACCGTGAAGTCTCAAGCGTTCGGCCCGATCCTTGGACTCCCATCCGGAGAGAGCGATGGTGTGGCGACCAAACTCGGCTCCGCTCACCCCAGTCCACGGTAGGGTGGGTCGGGCAGGGTTCCTCAGATCAAGCACGGTAAGACTTGGGTCTATAATGCGCGCGCGTGCGTATGGATTTCGTGAAGGACCCTTTGCCCACAACAGAGAGAGACCATCCGGGAAGACAAGGAGGAATCCCGTCAACTCCTGCCCAGCCACAGACTCCAAAGGACGGCTCCAAACGGGTCCTTCACATGCATTCTGACACCTCGGGTCCTGACTTAGTCAAACCATTTTGATCAAAAAACCCTGTCGACGGAAATCTCCGCGGACCCCCCCGTTGTACCTTGACCGCGGGACCCTGAAGGGAGGGAGGTCCCGGGTCCTTGGGAACAGGAGTCGCCGCCGCCCCGCAGCCCCGTTTCGCCTCCGCCCTCGGCAGACTTCCACAAACGGCCCCGAGGTGGCCATGGTCATCTAATGTTAAAGATAGGGAACATGACCATGTTTTTTTGAAAACTTTGATTCTGACGGAGCCGAAAAAGTCCGGACTCTGGTCATATAATGTTAAAGATAGGGATTTCCCTCCGAAAATTCCCCTCAACATGACCATGGCTCCCAAATCACCTCCGGAGAAGGTAGACATGACCAGAGACTGAAAGGGAACGCACGGAGGAGCCAAGGGCGCAAACCCCAGTTCTCGAGCCGGAAATGGGAGCCTCCAGGCCCGCATGAACGGGCGCCCGGGCACGGGAGGTCAACCCCCCCCCCCTTCCCGCAACGTGACCAGAGCTTGGCCAGGTCCTTAAGGGGGCTTAGCCCGGTCCTGAGCCCGAGGAACGGGGCCTCCAGCCCGGCCTGAACCGGCGCCGGGCGCGGGAGGGGGCCACCGGGCAGACTTCCAAGGGAGGATGTCGCCAGGGGGTGAAGGGGGACCCTGACCGGGGTGCAGGGCCTCCCACACGGCTTAGATCGGTCGCTCGTGCCCTTAGAATGAACCTCCGTCCTGACTTAGAAATATTTTTTTGATCGAAAATGCCGTGCCCCTAGTAATATGCACCTACCTCCCCAGTGTATCTGCCATCTAGTTGCATTAAGGGAGGAAGCCACGAGTTCACAGGGACCTCCTGGAACTCTCGCTCCGTAACACATAGCAAATCTGTCCCTTCAGAAGAAGGTAACTTTTAATTGGAGCTCTGGTCATGTCAGCTACTTCTGCCCATGGTCATGTAGGCTAATTCTGCCTCTGGTCATGTCAGCTAATTCCGCCTATGGTCATATTAGCTAATTCCGCCTCTGGTCATGTCAGCTAACTCCGCCTATGGTCATGTCAGCTAACTGTGCCTATGGTCATGTCAGCTAACTGTGCCTATGGTCATGTCAGCTAACTCCGCCTATGGTCATGTCAGCTACTTCTGCCCATGGTCATGTCAGCTACTTCTGCCTATGGTCATGTCAGCTACTTCTGCCTATGGTCATGTCAGCTAACTGTGCCTATGGTCATGTCAGCTAACTGTGCCTATGGTCATGTCAGCTAACTCCGCCTATGGTCATGTCAGCTAACTGTGCCTATGGTCATGTCAGCTAACTGTGCCTATGGTCATGTCAGCTACTTCTGCCCATGGTCATGTCAGCTACTTCTGCCTATGGTCATGTCAGCTACTTCTGCCTATGGTCATGTCAGCTACTTCTGCCTATGGTCATGTCAGCTAACTGTGCCTATGGTCATGTCAGCTACTTCTGCCCATGGTCATGTCAGCTACTTCTGCCCATGGTCATGTCAGCTACTTCTGCCCATGGTCATGTCAGCTACTTCTGCCTATGGTCATGTCAGCTACTTCTGCCTATGGTCATGTCAGCTACTTCTGCCTATGGTCATGTCAGCTAACTGTGCCTATGGTCATGTCAGCTACTT
>NW_026707799.1:0-17500 GCF_902713425.1 Acipenser ruthenus
CCATTGTAAAGCACAGAGAGGTCTGGTAAAGCATAGGGAAGCATTGTAAAGCACAGAGAGGTCTGGTAAAAGCATAGGGAAGCATTGTAAAGCACAGAGAGGTCTGGTAAAGCATAGGGAAGCATTGTAAAGCACAGAGAGGTCTGGTAAAGCATAGGGAAGCATTGTAAAGCACAGAGAGGTGTGGTAAAGCATAGGGAAGCATTGTAAAGCACAGAGAGGTGTGGTAAAGCATAGGGAAGCATTGTAAAGCACAGAGAGGTCTGGTAAAGCATAGGGAAGCATTGTAAAGCACAGAGAGGTGTGGTAAAGCATAGGGAAGCATTGTAAAGCACAGAGAGGACTGGTAAAGCATAGGGGAGCATTGTAAAGCACAGAGAGGTGTGGTCAGGCAGGGTGCTGTACTGACCGGTGGTCCCTTGTGGAAGTGCAGCTGGCAGTCTCTGCAGGTCAGAAACATCACAGGTGATGCAGTACAGCTGCAAGAGCTCCTGTCTGTGAGCAGAACAGAACACACCGCTCGAACCCTGAGAGAGGAGGGGGGGGGGGAGAGAGAGAGAGGAGAGGGAGAGAGGGGAGAGGGGGGAGAGAGGAGAGAGAGAGAGGAGAGAGAGAGAGGAGAGGAGAGAGGAGAGAGAGGAGAGAGAGGAGAGAGAGAGAGGAGAGAGGAGAGGGGAGAGGGGGGAGAGAGGAGAGAGAGAGAGGAGAGGAGAGAGGAGAGAGAGGAGAGAGAGGAGAGAGAGAGAGGAGAGAGGAGAGAGGAGAGAGGAGAGAGAGGAGAGAGGGGAGAGAGAGAGAGAGTTCATCAACAAATTGAAAAATGTGACATTTCAAAATCCAACATGAAATTCTACTGTACTGCTATTATGGCTTCCGGTAGACTTTAACAATATAAATTTGTAGTTTCTTTGATTACATGATGTGAAATAAAAAAATCTAAATTATATATATATATGTTTAATTCTGTCTCAACCCTAATATTGTAGGTGTTGCAGAAACACTTGCCCCTAGCTGTGCATTTACTTCAGCAGATCTAACCCTCCCTCTCACCCCGACCCCTCGGCTCCCTCCCTCCCTCCCTCTCTCTACCTGATCCCTCCTCCCTCTCTCTTCACCCAACCCCTCGCTCCCTCCCTCTCAAATGACCCCTCCCTCCCTCTCTCACCCGACCCCTCGCTCCCTCCCTCCCCCTCTCTCACCCGACCCCTCCCTCCCTCTCTCACCCGACCCCTCGCTCCCTCCCTCCCTCTCTCTCACCCGACCCCTCGCTCCCTCCCTCCCTCTCTCTCACCTGATCCCTCCCTCCCTCTCTCACCCAATTCCCTCGCTCCCTCCCTCTCAAATGACCCCTCCCTCCCCCTCTCACTGACCCCTCGCTCCCTCCCTCTCATATGACCCCTCCCTCCCTCTCTCACCCGACCCCTCGCTCCCTCCCTCTCAAATGACCCCTCCCTCCCTCTCCCGACCCCTCTCACTCCCTCCCTCCCTCTCTCTCACCCCGACCCCTCCCTCCCTCCCTCTCTCACCCGACCCCTCGCTCCCTCCCTCTCTCTCACCCGACCCCTCCCTCCCTCCCTCCCTCTCTCACCCGACCCCTCGCTCCCTCCCTCCCTCCCCTCTCTCTCACCTGATCCCTCCCTCCCTCCCTCTCTCTCACCTGATCCCTCGCTCCCTCCCTCCCTCCCTCTCTCTCACCCGACCCCTCCCTCCCTCCCTCCCTCTCTCACCCGACCCCTCGCTCCCTCCCTCCCTCCCTCTCTCTCACCTGATCCCTCCCTCCCTCCCTCTCTCTCACCTGATCCCTCGCTCCCTCCCTCCCTCCCTCTCTCTCTCTCACCTGATCCCTCGCTCCCTCCCTCCCTCCCTCCCTCCCTCTCACCCGACCCCTCGCTCCCTCCCTCTCTCCCGACCCCTCGCTCCCTCGCTCCCTCCCTCTCTCTCCCGACCCCTCGCTCCCTCGCCTCCCTCCCTCCCTCCCTCCCGACCCCTCGCTCCCTCCCTCTCTCTCAGCTAACCCCTCGCTCCCTCCTCTCAGCTAACCCCTCGCTCCCTCCCTCCCTCCTCCTCCCTCTCTCTCACCTGATCCCTCGCTCCCTCCCTCCCTCCCTCTCTCTCACCTGATCCCTCCCTCCCTCTCTCCCTCTCTCACACCTGATCCCTCGCTCCTCCCTCCCTCCCTCTCACCCGACCCCTCGCTCCCTCCCTCTCCTCCCGACCCTCGCTCCCTCGCCTCCCTCCTCTCTCCCGACCCCTCGCTCCCTCGCTCCCTCCCTCCCTCCCTCCCGACCCCTCGCTCCCTCCCTCTCTCTCAGCTAACCCCTCGCTCCCTCCCTCTCTCTCAGCTAACCCCTCGCTCCCTCCCTCCCTCCCTCCCTCTCTCTCACCTGATCCCTCCCTCCCTCTCTCTCTCTCACCCTGATCCCTCGCTCCCAGCCCGCACCGTGTGATCCTTGGTTATCTTCACTCTTGATGAGCGAAGACACAAGCTTCACACAGCCACTCCGAGCACTGAACACAGAAACTGAAGGCTTCAGCGCTGTCCTCACAGCATCGACACACCTGAAACACACAGCTTCACACAGCCACTCCGAGCACTGAACACAGAAACTGAAGGCTTCAGCACTGTCCTCACAGCATCGACACACCTGAAACACACAAGCTTCACACAGCCACTCCGAGCACTGAACACAGAAACTGAAGGCTTCAGCGCTGTCCTCACAGCACCGACACACCTGAAACACACAAGCTTCACACAGCCACTCCGAGCACTGAACACAGAAACTGAAGGCTTCAGCACTGTCCTCACAGCATCGACACACCTGAAACACACAAGCTTCACACAGCCACTCCGAGCACTGAACACAGAAACTGAAGGCTTCAGCACTGTCCTCACAGCATCGACACACCTGAAACACACAAGCTTCACACAGCCCACTCCGAGCACTGAACACAGAAACTGAAGGCTTCAGCGCTGTCCTCACAGCATCGACACACCTGAAACACACAAGCTTCACACAGCCACTCCGAGCACTGAACACAGAAACTGAAGGCTTCAGCGCTGTCCTCACAGCATCGACACACCTGAAACACACAAGCTTCACACAGCCACTCCGAGCACTGAACACAGAAACTGAAGGCTTCAGCACTGTCCTCACAGCATCGACACACCTGAAACACACAAGCTTCACACAGCCACTCCGAGCACTGAACACAGAAACTGAAGGCTTCAGCACTGTCCTCACAGCATCGACACACCTGAAACACACAAGCTTCACACAGCCACTCCGAGCACTGAACACAGAAACTGAAGGCTTCAGCGCTGTCCTCACAGCATCGACACACCTGAAACACACAAGCTTCACACAGCCACTCCGAGCACTGAACACAGAAACTGAAGGCTTCAGCGCTGTCCTCACAGCATCGACACACCTGAAACACACAAGCTTCACACAGCCACTCCGAGCACTGAACACAGAAACTGAAGGCTTCAGCGCTGTCCTCACAGCATCGACACACCTGAAACACACAAGCTTCACACAGCCACTCCGAGCACTGAACACAGAAACTGAAGGCTTCAGCACTGTCCTCACAGCATCGACACACCTGGAACACACAAGCTTCACACAGCCACTCCGAGCACTGAACACAGAAACTGAAGGCTTCAGCACTGTCCTCACAGCATCGACACACCTGAAACACACAAGCTTCACACAGCCACTCCGAGCACTGAACACAGAAACTGAAGGCTTCAGCGCTGTCCTCACAGCATCGACACACCTGAAACACACAAGCTTCACACAGCCACTCCGAGCACTGAACACAGAAACTGAAGGCTTCAGCGCTGTCCTCACAGCATCGACACACCTGAAACACACAAGCTTCACACAGCCACTCCGAGCACTGAACACAGAAACTGAAGGCTTCAGCACTGTCCTCACAGCATCGACACACCTGAAACACACAAGCTTCACACAGCCACTCCGAGCACTGAACACAGAAACTGAAGGCTTCAGCGCTGTCCTCACAGCATCGACACACCTGAAACACACAAGCTTCACACAGCCACTCCGAGCACTGAACACAGAAACTGAAGGCTTCAGCACTGTCCTCACAGCATCGACACACCTGAAACACACAAGCTTCACACAGCCACTCCGAGCACTGAACACAGAAACTGAAGGCTTCAGCGCTGTCCTCACAGCATCGACACACCTGAAACACACAAGCTTCACACAGCCACTCCGAGCACTGAACACAGAAACTGAAGGCTTCAGCACTGTCCTCACAGCATCGACACACCTGAAACACACAAGCTTCACACAGCCACTCCGAGCACTGAACACAGAAACTGAAGGCTTCAGCACTGTCCTCACAGCATCGACACACCTGAAACACACAAGCTTCACACAGCCACTCCGAGCACTGAACACAGAAACTGAAGGCTTCAGCACTGTCCTCACAGCATCGACACACCTGAAACACACAAGCTTCACACAGCCACTCCGAGCACTGAACACAGAAACTGAAGGCTTCAGCGCTGTCCTCACAGCATCGACACACCTGAAACACACAAGCTTCACACAGCCACTCCGAGCACTGAACACAGAAACTGAAGGCTTCAGCGCTGTCCTCACAGCATCGACACACCTGAAACACACAAGCTTCACACAGCCACTCCGAGCACTGAACACAGAAACTGAAGGCTTCAGCACTGTCCTCACAGCATCGACACACCTGAAACACACAAGCTTCACACAGCCACTCCGAGCACTGAACACAGAAACTGAAGGCTTCAGCGCTGTCCTCACAGCATCGACACACCTGAAACACACAAGCTTCACACAGCCACTCCGAGCACTGAACACAGAAACTGAAGGCTTCAGCACTGTCCTCACAGCATCGACACACCTGAAACACACAAGCTTCACACAGCCACTCCGAGCACTGAACACAGAAACTGAAGGCTTCAGCACTGTCCTCACAGCATCGACACACCTGAAACACACAAGCTTCACACAGCCACTCCGAGCACTGAACACAGAAACTGAAGGCTTCAGCGCTGTCCTCACAGCATCGACACACCTGAAACACACAAGCTTCACACAGCCACTCCGAGCACTGAACACAGAAACTGAAGGCTTCAGCACTGTCCTCACAGCATCGACACACCTGAAACACACAAGCTTCACACAGCCACTCCGAGCACTGAACACAGAAACTGAAGGCTTCAGCGCTGTCCTCACAGCATCGACACACCTGAAACACACAAGCTTCACACAGCCACTCCGAGCACTGAACACAGAAACTGAAGGCTTCAGCGCTGTCCTCACAGCATCGACACACCTGAAACACACAAGCTTCACACAGCCACTCCGAGCACTGAACACAGAAACTGAAGGCTTCAGCGCTGTCCTCACAGCATCGACACACCTGAAACACACAAGCTTCACACAGCCACTCCGAGCACTGAACACAGAAACTGAAGGCTTCAGCACTGTCCTCACAGCATCGACACACCTGAAACACACAAGCTTCACACAGCCACTCCGAGCACTGAACACAGAAACTGAAGGCTTCAGCACTGTCCTCACAGCATCGACACACCTGAAACACACAAGCTTCACACAGCCACTCCGAGCACTGAACACAGAAACTGAAGGCTTCAGCGCTGTCCTCACAGCATCGACACACCTGAAACACACAAGCTTCACACAGCCACTCCGAGCACTGAACACAGAAACTGAAGGCTTCAGCGCTGTCCTCACAGCATCGACACACCTGAAACACACAAGCTTCACACAGCCACTCCGAGCACTGAACACAGAAACTGAAGGCTTCAGCGCTGTCCTCACAGCATCGACACACCTGAAACACACAAGCTTCACACAGCCACTCCGAGCACTGAACACAGAAACTGAAGGCTTCAGCACTGTCCTCACAGCATCGACACACCTGAAACACACAAGCTTCACACAGCCACTCCGAGCACTGAACACAGAAACTGAAGGCTTCAGCACTGTCCTCACAGCATCGACACACCTGAAACACACAAGCTTCACACAGCCACTCCGAGCACTGAACACAGAAACTGAAGGCTTCAGCGCTGTCCTCACAGCACCGACACACCTGAAACACACAAGCTTCACACAGCCACTCCGAGCACTGAACACAGAAACTGAAGGCTTCAGCACTGTCCTCACAGCATCGACACACCTGAAACACACAAGCTTCACACAGCCACTCCGAGCACTGAACACAGAAACTGAAGGCTTCAGCGCTGTCCTCACAGCATCGACACACCTGAAACACACAAGCTTCACACAGCCACTCCGAGCACTGAACACAGAAACTGAAGGCTTCAGCGCTGTCCTCACAGCACCGACACACCTGAAACACACAAGCTTCACACAGCCACTCCGAGCACTGAACACAGAAACTGAAGGCTTCAGCGCTGTCCTCACAGCATCGACACACCTGAAACACACAAGCTTCACACAGCCACTCCGAGCACTGAACACAGAAACTGAAGGCTTCAGCGCTGTCCTCACAGCATCGACACACCTGAAACACACAAGCTTCACACAGCCACTCCGAGCACTGAACACAGAAACTGAAGGCTTCAGCACTGTCCTCACAGCATCGACACACCTGAAACACACAAGCTTCACACAGCCACTCCGAGCACTGAACACAGAAACTGAAGGCTTCAGCGCTGTCCTCACAGCATCGACACACCTGAAACACACAAGCTTCACACAGCCACTCCGAGCACTGAACACAGAAACTGAAGGCTTCAGCACTGTCCTCACAGCATCGACACACCTGAAACACACAAGCTTCACACAGCCACTCCGAGCACTGAACACAGAAACTGAAGGCTTCAGCGCTGTCCTCACAGCATCGACACACCTGAAACACACAAGCTTCACACAGCCACTCCGAGCACTGAACACAGAAACTGAAGGCTTCAGCGCTGTCCTCACAGCATCGACACACCTGAAACACACAAGCTTCACACAGCCACTCCGAGCACTGAACACAGAAACTGAAGGCTTCAGCACTGTCCTCACAGCATCGACACACCTGAAACACACAAGCTTCACACAGCCACTCCGAGCACTGAACACAGAAACTGAAGGCTTCAGCGCTGTCCTCACAGCATCGACACACCTGAAACACACAAGCTTCACACAGCCACTCCGAGCACTGAACACAGAAACTGAAGGCTTCAGCGCTGTCCTCACAGCATCGACACACCTGAAACACACAAGCTTCACACAGCCACTCCGAGCACTGAACACAGAAACTGAAGGCTTCAGCGCTGTCCTCACAGCATCGACACACCTGAAACACACAAGCTTCACACAGCCACTCCGAGCACTGAACACAGAAACTGAAGGCTTCAGCGCTGTCCTCACAGCATCGACACACCTGAAACACACAAGCTTCACACAGCCACTCCGAGCACTGAACACAGAAACTGAAGGCTTCAGCACTGTCCTCACAGCATCGACACACCTGAAACACACAAGCTTCACACAGCCACTCCGAGCACTGAACACAGAAACTGAAGGCTTCAGCGCTGTCCTCACAGCATCGACACACCTGAAACACACAAGCTTCACACAGCCACTCCGAGCACTGAACACAGAAACTGAAGGCTTCAGCGCTGTCCTCACAGCATCGACACACCTGAAACACACAAGCTTCACACAGCCACTCCGAGCACTGAACACAGAAACTGAAGGCTTCAGCACTGTCCTCACAGCATCGACACACCTGAAACACACAAGCTTCACACAGCCACTCCGAGCACTGAACACAGAGACTGAAGGCTTCAGCACTGTCCTCACAGCATCGACACACCTGAAACACACAAGCTTCACACAGCCACTCCGAGCACTGAACACAGAAACTGAAGGCTTCAGCGCTGTCCTCACAGCATCGACACACCTGAAACACACAAGCTTCACACAGCCACTCCGAGCACTGAACACAGAAACTGAAGGCTTCAGCACTGTCCTCACAGCATCGACACACCTGAAACACACCCGCAGAGACACCGAGACACTGTGACACAGAGACTGAAGGCTTCAGCGCTGTCCTCACAGCATCGACACACCTGAAACACACAAGCTTCACACAGCCACTCCGAGCACTGAACACAGAAACTGAAGGCTTCAGCGCTGTCCTCACAGCATCGACACACCTGAAACACACCCGCAGAGACACCGAGACACTGTGACACAGAGACTGAAGGCTTCAGCGCTGTCCTCACAGCATCGACACACCTGAAACACACAAGCTTCACACAGCCACTCCGAGCACTGAACACAGAAACTGAAGGCTTCAGCACTGTCCTCACAGCATCGACACACCTGAAACACACAAGCTTCACACAGCCACTCCGAGCACTGAACACAGAAACTGAAGGCTTCAGCACTGTCCTCACAGCATCGACACACCTGAAACACACAAGCTTCACACAGCCACTCCGAGCACTGAACACAGAAACTGAAGGCTTCAGCGCTGTCCTCACAGCATCGACACACCTGAAACACACAAGCTTCACACAGCCACTCCGAGCACTGAACACAGAAACTGAAGGCTTCAGCGCTGTCCTCACAGCACCGACACACCTGAAACACACAAGCTTCACACAGCCACTCCGAGCACTGAACACAGAAACTGAAGGCTTCAGCGCTGTCCTCACAGCATCGACACACCTGAAACACACAAGCTTCACACAGCCACTCCGAGCACTGAACACAGAAACTGAAGGCTTCAGCACTGTCCTCACAGCATCGACACACCTGAAACACACAAGCTTCACACAGCCACTCCGAGCACTGAACACAGAAACTGAAGGCTTCAGCACTGTCCTCACAGCATCGACACACCTGAAACACACAAGCTTCACACAGCCACTCCGAGCACTGAACACAGAAACTGAAGGCTTCAGCACTGTCCTCACAGCATCGACACACCTGAAACACACAAGCTTCACACAGCCACTCCGAGCACTGAACACAGAAACTGAAGGCTTCAGCACTGTCCTCACAGCATCGACACACCTGAAACACACAAGCTTCACACAGCCACTCCGAGCACTGAACACAGAAACTGAAGGCTTCAGCACTGTCCTCACAGCATCGACACACCTGAAACACACAAGCTTCACACAGCCACTCCGAGCACTGAACACAGAAACTGAAGGCTTCAGCGCTGTCCTCACAGCATCGACACACCTGAAACACACAAGCTTCACACAGCCACTCCGAGCACTGAACACAGAAACTGAAGGCTTCAGCGCTGTCCTCACAGCATCGACACACCTGAAACACACAAGCTTCACACAGCCACTCCGAGCACTGAACACAGAAACTGAAGGCTTCAGCACTGTCCTCACAGCATCGACACACCTGAAACACACAAGCTTCACACAGCCACTCCGAGCACTGAACACAGAAACTGAAGGCTTCAGCGCTGTCCTCACAGCATCGACACACCTGAAACACACAAGCTTCACACAGCCACTCCGAGCACTGAACACAGAAACTGAAGGCTTCAGCACTGTCCTCACAGCATCGACACACCTGAAACACACAAGCTTCACACAGCCACTCCGAGCACTGAACACAGAAACTGAAGGCTTCAGCGCTGTCCTCACAGCATCGACACACCTGAAACACACAAGCTTCACACAGCCACTCCGAGCACTGAACACAGAAACTGAAGGCTTCAGCACTGTCCTCACAGCATCGACACACCTGAAACACACAAGCTTCACACAGCCACTCCGAGCACTGAACACAGAAACTGAAGGCTTCAGCACTGTCCTCACAGCATCGACACACCTGAAACACACAAGCTTCACACAGCCACTCCGAGCACTGAACACAGAAACTGAAGGCTTCAGCACTGTCCTCACAGCACCGACACACCTGAAACACACAAGCTTCACACAGCCACTCCGAGCACTGAACACAGAAACTGAAGGCTTCAG
Organism: Acipenser ruthenus; assembly: GCF_902713425.1. NCBI lineage: Eukaryota > Metazoa > Chordata > Actinopteri > Acipenseriformes > Acipenseridae > Acipenser > Acipenser ruthenus. The sequence continues at coordinate 10,007 of NW_026707799.1, forward strand.
CACTGTCCTCACAGCATCGACACACCTGAAACACACAAGCTTCACACAGCCACTCCGAGCACTGAACACAGAAACTGAAGGCTTCAGCACTGTCCTCACAGCATCGACACACCTGAAACACACAAGCTTCACACAGCCACTCCGAGCACTGAACACAGAAACTGAAGGCTTCAGCGCTGTCCTCACAGCATCGACACACCTGAAACACACAAGCTTCACACAGCCACTCCGAGCACTGAACACAGAAACTGAAGGCTTCAGCACTGTCCTCACAGCATCGACACACCTGAAACACACAAGCTTCACACAGCCACTCCGAGCACTGAACACAGAAACTGAAGGCTTCAGCACTGTCCTCACAGCATCGACACACCTGAAACACACAAGCTTCACACAGCCACTCCGAGCACTGAACACAGAAACTGAAGGCTTCAGCGCTGTCCTCACAGCATCGACACACCTGAAACACACAAGCTTCACACAGCCACTCCGAGCACTGAACACAGAAACTGAAGGCTTCAGCACTGTCCTCACAGCATCGACACACCTGAAACACACACGCAGAGACACGGAGACACTGAGACACTGAACACAGAAACTGAAGGCTTCAGCACTGTCCTCACAGCATCGACACACCTGAAACACACAAGCTTCACACAGCCACTCCGAGCACTGAACACAGAAACTGAAGGCTTCAGCGCTGTCCTCACAGCATCGACACACCTGAAACACACAAGCTTCACACAGCCACTCCGAGCACTGAACACAGAAACTGAAGGCTTCAGCGCTGTCCTCACAGCATCGACACACCTGAAACACACAAGCTTCACACAGCCACTCCGAGCACTGAACACAGAAACTGAAGGCTTCAGCACTGTCCTCACAGCATCGACACACCTGAAACACACAAGCTTCACACAGCCACTCCGAGCACTGAACACAGAAACTGAAGGCTTCAGCACTGTCCTCACAGCATCGACACACCTGAAACACACAAGCTTCACACAGCCACTCCGAGCACTGAACACAGAAACTGAAGGCTTCAGCGCTGTCCTCACAGCATCGACACACCTGAAACACACAAGCTTCACACAGCCACTCCGAGCACTGAACACAGAAACTGAAGGCTTCAGCACTGTCCTCACAGCATCGACACACCTGAAACACACAAGCTTCACACAGCCACTCCGAGCACTGAACACAGAAACTGAAGGCTTCAGCACTGTCCTCACAGCATCGACACACCTGAAACACACAAGCTTCACACAGCCACTCCGAGCACTGAACACAGAAACTGAAGGCTTCAGCGCTGTCCTCACAGCATCGACACACCTGAAACACACAAGCTTCACACAGCCACTCCGAGCACTGAACACAGAAACTGAAGGCTTCAGCGCTGTCCTCACAGCATCGACACACCTGAAACACACAAGCTTCACACAGCCACTCCGAGCACTGAACACAGAAACTGAAGGCTTCAGCGCTGTCCTCACAGCATCGACACACCTGAAACACACAAGCTTCACACAGCCACTCCGAGCACTGAACACAGAAACTGAAGGCTTCAGCGCTGTCCTCACAGCATCGACACACCTGAAACACACAAGCTTCACACAGCCACTCCGAGCACTGAACACAGAAACTGAAGGCTTCAGCACTGTCCTCACAGCATCGACACACCTGAAACACACAAGCTTCACACAGCCACTCCGAGCACTGAACACAGAAACTGAAGGCTTCAGCACTGTCCTCACAGCATCGACACACCTGAAACACACAAGCTTCACACAGACACTCCGAGCACTGAACACAGAAACTGAAGGCTTCAGCGCTGTCCTCACAGCATCGACACACCTGAAACACACAAGCTTCACACAGCCACTCCGAGCACTGAACACAGAAACTGAAGGCTTCAGCGCTGTCCTCACAGCATCGACACACCTGAAACACACAAGCTTCACACAGCCACTCCGAGCACTGAACACAGAAACTGAAGGCTTCAGCGCTGTCCTCACAGCATCGACACACCTGAAACACACAAGCTTCACACAGCCACTCCGAGCACTGAACACAGAAACTGAAGGCTTCAGCGCTGTCCTCACAGCATCGACACACCTGAAACACACAAGCTTCACACAGCCACTCCGAGCACTGAACACAGAAACTGAAGGCTTCAGCACTGTCCTCACAGCATCGACACACCTGAAACACACAAGCTTCACACAGACACTCCGAGCACTGAACACAGAAACTGAAGGCTTCAGCGCTGTCCTCACAGCATCGACACACCTGAAACACACAAGCTTCACACAGCCACTCCGAGCACTGAACACAGAAACTGAAGGCTTCAGCGCTGTCCTCACAGCATCGACACACCTGAAACACACAAGCTTCACACAGCCACTCCGAGCACTGAACACAGAAACTGAAGGCTTCAGCGCTGTCCTCACAGCATCGACACACCTGAAACACACAAGCTTCACACAGCCACTCCGAGCACTGAACACAGAAACTGAAGGCTTCAGCGCTGTCCTCACAGCATCGACACACCTGAAACACACAAGCTTCACACAGCCACTCCGAGCACTGAACACAGAAACTGAAGGCTTCAGCACTGTCCTCACAGCATCGACACACCTGAAACACACAAGCTTCACACAGCCACTCCGAGCACTGAACACAGAAACTGAAGGCTTCAGCACTGTCCTCACAGCATCGACACACCTGAAACACACAAGCTTCACACAGCCACTCCGAGCACTGAACACAGAAACTGAAGGCTTCAGCACTGTCCTCACAGCATCGACACACCTGAAACACACAAGCTTCACACAGCCACTCCGAGCACTGAACACAGAAACTGAAGGCTTCAGCGCTGTCCTCACAGCATCGACACACCTGAAACACACAAGCTTCACACAGCCACTCCGAGCACTGAACACAGAAACTGAAGGCTTCAGCGCTGTCCTCACAGCATCGACACACCTGAAACACACAAGCTTCACACAGCCACTCCGAGCACTGAACACAGAAACTGAAGGCTTCAGCGCTGTCCTCACAGCATCGACACACCTGAAACACACAAGCTTCACACAGCCACTCCGAGCACTGAACACAGAAACTGAAGGCTTCAGCGCTGTCCTCACAGCATCGACACACCTGAAACACACAAGCTTCACACAGCCACTCCGAGCACTGAACACAGAAACTGAAGGCTTCAGCACTGTCCTCACAGCATCGACACACCTGAAACACACAAGCTTCACACAGCCACTCCGAGCACTGAACACAGAAACTGAAGGCTTCAGCACTGTCCTCACAGCATCGACACACCTGAAACACACAAGCTTCACACAGCCACTCCGAGCACTGAACACAGAAACTGAAGGCTTCAGCGCTGTCCTCACAGCATCGACACACCTGAAACACACAAGCTTCACACAGCCACTCCGAGCACTGAACACAGAGACTGAAGGCTTCAGCGCTGTCCTCACAGCATCGACACACCTGAAACACACAAGCTTCACACAGCCACTCCGAGCACTGAACACAGAAACTGAAGGCTTCAGCACTGTCCTCACAGCATCGACACACCTGAAACACACAAGCTTCACACAGCCACTCCGAGCACTGAACACAGAAACTGAAGGCTTCAGCACTGTCCTCACAGCATCGACACACCTGAAACACACAAGCTTCACACAGCCACTCCGAGCACTGAACACAGAAACTGAAGGCTTCAGCACTGTCCTCACAGCATCGACACACCTGAAACACACAAGCTTCACACAGCCACTCCGAGCACTGAACACAGAAACTGAAGGCTTCAGCACTGTCCTCACAGCATCGACACACCTGAAACACACAAGCTTCACACAGCCACTCCGAGCACTGAACACAGAAACTGAAGGCTTCAGCACTGTCCTCACAGCATCGACACACCTGGAACACACAAGCTTCACACAGCCACTCCGAGCACTGAACACAGAAACTGAAGGCTTCAGCGCTGTCCTCACAGCATCGACACACCTGAAACACACAAGCTTCACACAGCCACTCCGAGCACTGAACACAGAAACTGAAGGCTTCAGCGCTGTCCTCACAGCATCGACACACCTGAAACACACAAGCTTCACACAGCCACTCCGAGCACTGAACACAGAAACTGAAGGCTTCAGCGCTGTCCTCACAGCATCGACACACCTGAAACACACAAGCTTCACACAGCCACTCCGAGCACTGAACACAGAAACTGAAGGCTTCAGCACTGTCCTCACAGCATCGACACACCTGAAACACACAAGCTTCACACAGCCACTCCGAGCACTGAACACAGAAACTGAAGGCTTCAGCGCTGTCCTCACAGCATCGACACACCTGAAACACACAAGCTTCACACAGCCACTCCGAGCACTGAACACAGAAACTGAAGGCTTCAGCACTGTCCTCACAGCATCGACACACCTGAAACACACAAGCTTCACACAGCCACTCCGAGCACTGAACACAGAAACTGAAGGCTTCAGCACTGTCCTCACAGCATCGACACACCTGAAACACACAAGCTTCACACAGCCACTCCGAGCACTGAACACAGAAACTGAAGGCTTCAGCACTGTCCTCACAGCATCGACACACCTGAAACACACAAGCTTCACACAGCCACTCCGAGCACTGAACACAGAAACTGAAGGCTTCAGCGCTGTCCTCACAGCATCGACACACCTGAAACACACAAGCTTCACACAGCCACTCCGAGCACTGAACACAGAAACTGAAGGCTTCAGCGCTGTCCTCACAGCATCGACACACCTGAAACACACAAGCTTCACACAGCCACTCCGAGCACTGAACACAGAAACTGAAGGCTTCAGCACTGTCCTCACAGCATCGACACACCTGAAACACACCCGCAGAGACACCGAGACACTGAGACACAGAGACTGAAGGCTTCAGCACTGTCCTCACAGCATCGACACACCTGAAACACACAAGCTTCACACAGCCACTCCGAGCACTGAACACAGAAACTGAAGGCTTCAGCGCTGTCCTCACAGCATCGACACACCTGAAACACACCCGCAGAGACACCGAGACACTGAGACACAGAGACTGAAGGCTTCAGCACTGTCCTCACAGCATCGACACACCTGAAACACACAAGCTTCACACAGCCACTCCGAGCACTGAACACAGAAACTGAAGGCTTCAGCACTGTCCTCACAGCATCGACACACCTGAAACACACAAGCTTCACACAGCCACTCCGAGCACTGAACACAGAAACTGAAGGCTTCAGCGCTGTCCTCACAGCATCGACACACCTGAAACACACAAGCTTCACACAGCCACTCCGAGCACTGAACACAGAAACTGAAGGCTTCAGCACTGTCCTCACAGCATCGACACACCTGAAACACACAAGCTTCACACAGCCACTCCGAGCACTGAACACAGAAACTGAAGGCTTCAGCACTGTCCTCACAGCATCGACACACCTGAAACACACAAGCTTCACACAGCCACTCCGAGCACTGAACACAGAAACTGAAGGCTTCAGCACTGTCCTCACAGCATCGACACACCTGAAACACACAAGCTTCACACAGCCACTCCGAGCACTGAACACAGAAACTGAAGGCTTCAGCGCTGTCCTCACAGCATCGACACACCTGAAACACACAAGCTTCACACAGCCACTCCGAGCACTGAACACAGAAACTGAAGGCTTCAGCACTGTCCTCACAGCACCGACACACCTGAAACACACACGCAGAGACACCGAGACACTGAGACACAGAGACTGAAGGCTTCAGCGCTGTCCTCACAGCACCGACACACCTGAAACACACAAGCTTCACACAGCCACTCCGAGCACTGAACACAGAAACTGAAGGCTTCAGCACTGTCCTCACAGCATCGACACACCTGAAACACACAAGCTTCACACAGCCACTCCGAGCACTGAACACAGAAACTGAAGGCTTCAGCACTGTCCTCACAGCACCGACACACCTGAAACACACAAGCTTCACACAGCCACTCCGAGCACTGAACACAGAAACTGAAGGCTTCAGCGCTGTCCTCACAGCACCGACACACCTGAAACACACAAGCTTCACACAGCCACTCCGAGCACTGAACACAGAAACTGAAGGCTTCAGCGCTGTCCTCACAGCATCGACACACCTGAAACACACCCGCAGAGACACCGAGACACTGAGACACAGAGACTGAAGGCTTCAGCACTGTCCTCACAGCATCGACACACCTGAAACACACAAGCTTCACACAGCCACTCCGAGCACTGAACACAGAAACTGAAGGCTTCAGCGCTGTCCTCACAGCATCGACACACCTGAAACACACCCGCAGAGACACCGAGACACTGAGACACAGAGACTGAAGGCTTCAGCACTGTCCTCACAGCATCGACACACCTGAAACACACAAGCTTCACACAGCCACTCCGAGCACTGAACACAGAAACTGAAGGCTTCAGCACTGTCCTCACAGCATCGACACACCTGAAACACACAAGCTTCACACAGCCACTCCGAGCACTGAACACAGAAACTGAAGGCTTCAGCGCTGTCCTCACAGCATCGACACACCTGAAACACACAAGCTTCACACAGCCACTCCGAGCACTGAACACAGAAACTGAAGGCTTCAGCACTGTCCTCACAGCACCGACACACCTGAAACACACACGCAGAGACACCGAGACACTGAGACACAGAGACTGAAGGCTTCAGCGCTGTCCTCACAGCACCGACACACCTGAAACACACACGCAGAGACACGGAGACACTGAGACACAGAGACTGAAGGCTTCAGCACTGTCCTCACAGCACCGACACACCTGAAACACACACGCAGAGACACCGAGACACTGAGACACAGAGACTGAAGGCTTCAGCGCTGTCCTCACAGCATCGACACACCTGAAACACACACTGAGACACTGAGACACAGAGACTGAAGGCTTCAGCGCTGTCCTCACAGCATCGACACACCTGAAACACACACGCAGAGACACGGAGACACTGAGACACTGAGACTGAAGGCTTCAGCACTGTCCTCACAGCACCGACACACCTGAAACACACACTGAGACACCGAGACACTGAGACACAGAGACTGAAGGCTTCAGCGCTGTCCTCACAGCACCGACACACCTGAAACACACACTGAGACACAGAGACTGAAGGCTTCAGCACTGTCCTCACAGCATCGACACACCTGAAACACACACGCAGAGACACTGAGACACTGAGACACAGAGACTGAAGGCTTCAGCACTGTCCTCACAGCACCGACACACCTGAAACACACCCGCAGAGACACGGAGACACTGAGACACTGAGACTGAAGGCTTCAGCGCTGTCCTCACAGCACCGACACACCTGAAACACACCCGCAGAGACACCGAGACACTGAGACACAGAGACTGAAGGCTTCAGCGCTGTCCTCACAGCACCGACACACCTG